>NC_050196.1:4043796-4218796 GCF_008315115.2 Sander lucioperca | reverse complement strand
AAACAGTCTGAGGCTAACGGACATGGCTGAGGAAACGGAAACCAACAGGTCTAGGGGGGGGTCATACTGCATTGCCCCTGGCTGCAGTAATGAATTGTATAGGGCTAAGGCAGCTGGGGTTACGATACATTTCCACAGGCTACCATTGACAAGGAAACCAGTCCTCAACTCATGGCTAGCTGCCTTAAAACTGGCTAGCCCTCCGACAGCCCCTAGATTTCGAGTCTGTAACGAGCATTTTTTAGCGACAGACTGTTTAGAGAGCTGTAATTTTGATTCAACAGGGTCACTGGTGAGGGTTAAGTCCAACAGACTAAAACCTGAGGCCATTCCGTCAATGATCGATTTTTCAGGCTACAGTACAGGGCAGACCGATAGACCAACGGCAAGACACTAACACCGATGCTATCTGCCGCAGAGACAGGGCGCTGAAACGCTCACATCAGGCAGAGGACAGAGAGGTATGTTTAGCTGTTATCCAGCATGCTAGCAAGTCTACTAGGCAAAGGGCTGGATTTAACGTTGTTGTGACATACACAAAACACGTACATTTTCACTTACACGCACAAATAAAGCCTGACGTGTAGGCTTTATAACGTTCAACAAAACTGAGACTGACACACTGGGCATTCATTGAAACTGAGTCACAAAACCAAGCTAGATACCAAACGATCCAAGCACTTATGTCAAACTCCACAAGCTAGCGCTCCGACCATAGACTGTATAAATAAACCATGACTCCGATGATATCACAGATCAATAATAATGTGTTACTAGCTGCTAACTAAACCACAGCGGGTCTGTAAACAGAATCCAATGTCCCTTTCTACTCACCCTGAAGCTAGCTGATGTCTCAGGGCACATTGTTGATGCAGAGGGAGTTCAACTCACAGAAAAAGCTGCTAGTTCCATTATAAGAGGTATCTGTGCAGTATCCATTTGTGCAATATCCATCAACGACCACAAGGAAAAAATCTGCCAACTCTGCACTAGCCTAAAGTAAACGGCAAAACTCGTGAATCCTCCGTGCATCCGTCAACCTGGGGTGACTCTCCTACGTGCAGCAAACTTTTAACTTTATTTATTTTGGTTTTAACATTTTGCGTGCAGCTAACTTAACAAGCGATCCCATTGGATGAATTCGTCCAATCACTTTTTCCATTTATCTGCCTCGATTTTCTAAAACGCACAGCACCTTTTCTATTTCCTCTAAATGCACACGATATATAAGCAGTCTCTATTCCCTAAAATGCATAATGTGCTTGGATACAATAAATGAGAGTGCATGACAGGTAAATGGTCCAGGTTGACCTCTCTGCAACAGATGGATTCAGTTGCAGTGTCCGGCAGCGCCCACACACACACACACACCAGTCACTTCCCCCCAAACGATCCGAAGGTGGAGCCTGAAACGGATTGTCCTCTATGTGGTGGTAGTCAGACACTACAGGCCTGTCCCTCACAGGCTCAAATGTGTAACCCATGCCATTAAAATTACTCATTTTCATGTGTATTTAATATGCTGCACTGTAGCCTATATACCTTCGCAGGTCCTACCATGCCAGTGACGTCATCGAAATTGTCAGCGTTCTAATACTAACAAACGTAATTTTTATGTTGGTTAAAAAAAGCTATATTGATTTTTTTAATTACAATTTTTAGTGTAATTTATTTTTATTTGTCATAACCAACACGTTATGAACGTTTATTCTTTCAGTTCAGTTCATCTTTAAGGATCATAGTTCAAAAAAATTAGACTGTAAGGGACACATCTACTGTAATATAGAAAATGATATAGTTGGCTTCAGAGGGACTTATCCATCATTGGATTTATTTTGCTTTCCGAGATAGAGAATTTATCTAGACATATCTATTCAGCTTATTACTTGGTTATCTGATAAATCCATCCATCCATCGTTCCTGAGCCACATTAGCCAGCTCTGACTGGGGCTTCACGAGGCCAGGACGGAGATATAATAGGCTCGTTCGAGAAGAGCCAGGTCTGCGCAGAATCGATCGGCGCCCACTGCATGCCGGTTAGATTTGTGTCCAACCCGATCCCGACTTGCTCTGACGTCATTCACACGTGGGCAACGATAACCTCGCGGGATCAAGGCGGCCGCAGGTTTGAGACGCAGGCGGCGCAGTTGCTTTTCACCGACTGCATTACCCAGGCAGACCCAGGGCATGCTGGGAAACGCCTGCCTCTCAGCTGATCTAACAGCCAGTTCAGAATCGACTCAAAATTATGACATTTTATATAAACTTTGTATTGTTTTTGAATCGGAGGGATTTTAATCGCCGTTTGTCTCATTTAAAGGCTTATTTTGTACAGAACACATGTTGCGCGGCTGGTAATGACGTTTAGAAATCATTAGGGCTGCAACTAACGATTATTTTAATAATCGATTAATCTGTCGATTATTTTTTCGATTAATCGGATAAAAAAAACAAAAAAACATTCATTTACATCAACTCAATACATACTTACATGTATGTTGTTTTAGTTAATAGTTGTGTAAAGGTTAGTAACCCAAAGAGCAGACACACACACACACACACACAGCTTATTCATTAAATTATTACCATCATTGTAGTAAGTGCAAGTTAAGTTCATTTGTACACCACATTTAAACACAGCTTAAGATGACCAAGTGCTATAAAAGAACTTTAAAATGAAATTAAAAAGTACAACACACACAAATATATAAGTCAACAATAACTGATATGGGACAAAGCACAGAATATATACATGACAATAGATTGAAAAATGAATGGGCTAAAAAAGGCAAGTGAATAAAAACGTGTCTTTAGTCCTGCTTTACTACTGTTATTAACGAGCTAACGCTAGCTTTTCATGCTTGTCAAGCTGGATAACGGGTAAACACCACACCAGCACCACTGGAGGGACGTTACGTTCCTCACTTCAAAACAGAACAAAAGTAGGATTCTGTAGTGACTTTACCCTGCTGTTGAACTCCCTTCCTCCTCATCAAGGACTCCAACATGTTTACGTTTTAGGTGCTGAATCATCACCGTGGTGCGCCCGTGCCATGCCGTGTCGCTTTTGCTTATCTTGCAATTAACACGTTTTCGATTTATTTAGTGTGAAATGTTCCCACACCTTGGATGACTTAGGTCGTACTGATTTCTCTGCCTCCGCCATGTGTTTCAGAACAACGTTAAGGGTCTCTCTCCGTATTTCCTCTACTCCGCTCTGCTTTTTTTTTTTCCTTCGCTCCGCACGGCACTCAACTCAATTGCTTTTATCTCCGTGACTGAGTGGCGTGTCGCGCGACACAACGAATCGATAATGAAATTCGTTGCCAACTTTTTTAATAATCGAATTTTATCGATTTTATCGATTCGTTGTTGCAGCCCTAGAAATCATTGAAACTAAATCCGTTCAGATTACGGATCATCTACAGTCTGTTCATTAAGATCGCACGTAGAGCATTTTGACAGGAAACAGGAAACTGTCCGACTTTACCCTGGCTTTTTGTCACCGCCCCTGGCTGCTGCTGCCTGCTCTCGTCCACTTTACAGGCGAGGCGCAGTTCATCTCGAACGGGCCTAATCTCTCCGCCTAGTCCTGGGTCTTCCCAAAAGCCTTCTCCCAGCTGGCCGTGCCTGGAACAGGGGGCATCCTTACCAGATGCCCAAACCACCTTGGGAAATTAACAGAAAGCAGCACTTCGAAACTGGGCACAACAACCAGCACTACTTTATTTAAACAACTAGGCTATGTATTTAAGAAGAGCAAGACAATAAAAAATTCAAGTTACAAACATAAGAAGATAGTGACTCTGACTGAGTTTTTTTTTTATTTATTTTTTTTAAACTATATCCTCCCACCCACTACCAAAAAGCATGTTAACTACTTGAACATAAATGTTGCTCTCCTTTCCTTCTGGCCAGCAAATTTCTCAATGACTCTCTGATTAAAGTCAGTCATCTCAGTAACAAGTCTCTTTTCCATGGACAGCATGGCCAGTGCATTCAGCCTCTCCTGGGTCATGGTGTTTCTGAGAAAAGTTTTTATTCTTGTCAAGGTTGAGAAGCACCTCTCAGCTTCAGCCGTGGTCATGGGTGTGGTAATGACAACTTTTAGGAGAGTCACAATTTCGGAAAAGACTTCCTCGAGATTATTCTCCACAAACAGCTGGAATAGGTCCACAGCGCCACGGCAGGCTTTGAACTCTTCCTTGCTATAGATGAGACTGAGCTCTGTCTTCAGCTTGCTTCCACTGAGCATCGGGTACGCTTTCACGGTGCTGCTCAATGCATCTTCAGGAAAGGTATCCTTGTACTCCTCAAACCTGTCCCCCTGCAACAAGGTGGCACAGACAAGGTGGTCTGTGAAGGAGAAACGCTCCCTAGTGTGTCCAAGGATGGTGTCACAGACCTATAGAGATAATTAAAAAAAATATATTTAAATGTAAATGTAAGACAGTAGCCTGGAGTAGGCCAGTAGTTGTCACTGTTGCCATGACTTCCAAAAGAAAAATAGAGCCATTTGAGTTTTTTGTCCCATACAAGACACAGTAGTTTTTGGTGGGCAGTTTATGACTTCATATTTCATTTGATCATTTATTTTCATGTAGCCAATTTATTCATTTCAGGACGCTGTTGTATAATACTAACTAGGGCTGCAGCTAACGATTATTTTTGTAATCGAATATTCTAGCGATTATTTCATCGATTAATCGAGTAATTGGATAAAAAATGATTTTGCCTTAACCTCTGGGATCACTATATTGTGGACGGCACACTTTGTGGCTGTGGCGTTGCTGTAACCTCCATTCATGAACGTTTTTATAACTTTAAAAGCATTAAATCTTCAAAATATATAGCCATGCGACACAACAATTGAAAGCTTAGTCTCTCATGATTCAATTAAGCCTACATACAAAGCATAAGATGATTTATAGCAGTTACACAACTGTTATAAAACGTAGCTTCTTACCGATTTTTCCTGCTAAAAGCTAAGGAGTTAGCCATCACGGGGGTGTCTTTGGTGTCTTTTTAGCCTTCACAGGAGTTTTTCTATCCAGCCTGGAAGTTGTGCCTTTTTTCGGAGTTGTTGAGCAATAAATCCAAACTCTTACATCCTAGATTTATCCACTTGATGTCCATAATTTATCACGTTTTCGGTCATTTCTGCCGCTAGCTCCGTGCTACAGTCAAGCATAATTCTCCCATGATGCTTTGCAAGATTGTGTTGACGTCTTTCAACCAACGGGAAGGCAGGTCCGTCATACAAAGACTATGTATTTGAAAAGATAGATCACTCCAGCGAATCCGAGCGAGAACAAAGGCTATATAGTAGGAAAGATAGGTCACTCCATCTATCTAGTCATATCAACTCACGCCATTAGGCTACAACCGCTAAAAATACTGCACGTTCTAGCTAGCGCTAGTAGGTTAAGCTAACATCAATACGTTACCTTGTGTCGGCTGGGCTTGGTGAGCTGACATTAACAACAGGATGTTTTCGGCTCAGGTATTGGATCATAGTTGATGTGCTGTTGTGGTACGCAAGTTCTACTTTGCAGTACACACATTGTACCTTGTTACCTTCTTTTTTTAGTTTGAAATGATCCCAAACCTTTGACATTTTTTGCCTTTTCCTGGCGGTATCTTGGCTCTCCACCATTGCGCCACTGAATGTTGTGTGCGTCGCTTTTTTGTAATCGAATTATTCGAGTAATCGTTTCAGCCCTAATACTAACATTATGATTTTTGTAAGGTTTTATACCAAACAAAAAAGGTTTTCTTGAGTCTGTAGAATATGATATGTGGGCAGGACATCTATGCAGCACAACAATAATGTAACATGGTATTTTGACTTGATTTCTATAATGAACTCACCTCTGCTGCAATCCTTTCACAGTCTTCTGGACTGAGCGCCCGGCGCCTCTTTGTTGGCCGAGAACCACTGCTTTGGTCACCAATGGAATGGAGAGAGTTTCTGCAAAGGACAAAGATAATGTATTATAATATTGGCAAAAGAGAAAGAGAGTTACTAATGAAAGAGAAAGCAAACAATTATATTACAGGAATACAGTTACCTGATCTTTTGTATTTCCTGTTGGAACTGTTGGATGCTCCCTTTAAGATGGACCGAATCAATGTTTTTCTTCTGGAGCTTGGCATAGAGGAAGTCTACATGTGGCATGATGCGGTGATAAAGTTCCAGAAAGAACTTAAAATCCTGATCCTCCAGTAGCATGACCAGGGCTCCTGCTTCTCTGACAGTATTGGGGTCAAATTCACCTGAATCTTGTATGCTCTCAAAACAGCGAATGAGGTCCTCTCTGTGCTCAAAAACAGTATTGATGGCACGGCTATGAAAGTTCCATCTGACGCTGCTGGAACTTGGCAGTCTATGGGCAACCACTTTATCCAGAAAACATGTCCGCTTGGGTGACTTGGCAAAAAAGCTGGCAAATCCACCAATGTTAGAAAAAAAAATCCTCACCTTGGATATGCGAGAGGTGGCCTGTTGCATTATCAGGTTGAGCTGATGTGCGTAGCAGTGGATGTAGTGGGCATTTGGGTACACCTCTTTTATTTTCCTCTGAACACCTGAAGTGGTGGCCCCATCATATGCCTGGCAGATGAGCTTACTTTTCTGATCCTCAGGAAGGATAGTAGCAAGACGCTCTTTTAGTGCAGTAGCAATGGACTCAGGTGTAGCCGACTGCAGAGGGATGAACTCAAAAAATCTTTCCTGCACGTCGTTTTTGTCGTCGATGTAGCGCAGTAAAAGCAAAAGTTGGGACTGTGTGGCAATATCTGTTGTTTCATCTGCCTGGATTGATAAAAAATCACTTGTCCGGACTTCTTTGATTATTTGTTCTCTTGTAACAGACAACATACAGTCCAGTAGCTCGTTCTGTATAGTTTTTGACGTTCCCTTAAATACAGTGCCACTGCCAAGGTGCTCTTTCAAAGCTCCATCAAGAGAGGCAACAAAATCCACCAACCCGCGAAACATCCCGGGGTTATCTGAGCTCTCACTCTCACCATGGCCACGTAAGGCCAACTCAAAGGCTCCACAAAATTTCACACGGTCTATTATCGTGGACAGTATGTGTCGATTTTTGGTCACCTCTTCATTGTGCCTTCTAACGCCAATCCTGTAGCCTTCATCTAGTTGCCCAGCAATGCTAACTCTGCCAAAAAACGTTAGCTGCATGCTATTATCAAGATGGCTGCGACTGCTTTCATGACGTTTGCATTTTTCAGAGAGATGTTTTAGGTCTCTTACCCCCGTTGTTGTCCACAAAACCTCAGTGCCGACACTTTGAAATAAAAGACAGGGAAAGCAAAAAAAGGCATTGCTAACATCACATCCAGCCAGCCAACTCCGTTTCCCATAACAAGAGCGGGTGAAGCCCCGGGTGTAGTTTCGTCCTCGGTCACTGGCCTGCTGCTGGATTTGTAAATCGGGTTGGTCCGGTCCGAGATCCTTTATCCTCTTTTTTTCTTCCAGCGAGCGCCTTGTGAAAGGGTTTTTTTGTAAATCAATGACAGAATTTGGTTTAACTGCTGCCATTATCTCTACGAAAGTGATTTGTGTGATCGTCAGCTTGCAACGTTTTGGCGGCGTGAATGGTTTCTCTCCTGTGTGAATTCTCATGTGTCTCTTTAAACTTCCACTCTCTCTAAAAGCTTTCTTACAGACTGAGCAGCTAAATGGTTTCTCTCCTGTGTGGGTTCCCATGTGTCTCTTCAGATGTCCATTGGTGCCAAATATTTTCCCACACTCAGAGCAGCTAAATGCTTTCTCACCAGTAGTACATCTTGAATCACTAACAGGGAATCTATCGTTATTCAGAGAGTTTATACCTGACTGAGGTTCTCTGGTCTGTTCATCACTGTCATCAGTCTCAGGTTCAGAAGAGTCTCCAGTCTGGTCATCAGTAGCTGGTTGTAAATGTGTATCTGGATCCGATTTCATGGCTGGTTCTGGTCCTCCACAGTCCTCTCCATCAGCTTCTGTTTTGATCTCTTCAGTTTGTCTTTGATGAAGCTGTGAGAACTGAGGTTTCTCTTCATCACCTTCACTCTTCACAGGGACCGGAGTGAATGAGAACTTGGTGATATCAGCCTCCTCCAGCCCTTGAAGCTGCTCTCCATCCTGACTGATCTGGAGTTCCCCCTGTTCCTCTTTAATGTCTGGGGGCTTTGTGTCCTCCTGGTCCAGACTGGAGCTCCACTCCTGCTGATGTTCTTCACCAACAATCACTTTCTGGACATCTGAAGGTAAAGGTGAAACAGAAAATAGCAGCTATTAATGTGAATCTTAACAATACTCTGATAAGTAGCTCTATTCACTCTCATAATAAATAGGGGTGTCAGGATTTTCAATTCAATCTTCGATTTAAAGATTCTTTTCCAGCACTGACACAATAACAAGGGGGGCATGAATGCAATAAGTTTACAGTCAGCTGAACCCACCATGAAGTCCAGTCGGAGTCAACAAGCTTTAACAATCATTTGTGTACATAACTCACAGAAAGGAAGGCAAAATGCCGTCACACTGGTATCTCAAAAGAAGCATGAGGATTGTCCAGTTCTGTTGTTTCTAGGGATGCAACAATTATAGACTTTGTTGGTACGATTATGGTCTGAAAAATAATCACGGTTTCATGATTATGCATTATTATTTCACTGTAGATTGTAATGTTATGTATTGCTGCCTTTTGAAAGAGAAATAACAGTAACAGTCTTGAATGTTTTGGAAATGATTATATGACCAACCTTTTTATTTAAATTCATTAGAAAAGATTAGAGACTAGAGGTAAATCAGTCACACCATAAACAAGGGCACAAAAAGTACAAAAACCAAACACAAGCACTGAACTGCCCAGGAGTTTGTGGTGATTATTTCCTGCCATACTTAAGAGTAGAGGTCAACCGATAGTGGATTTTACCGATACCGATAGCTAGGTTGGGCCGTATTTGCCGATAACCGATTAATCGACCGATAGTATTTATAACTTATACAGTTGACAAAATACATACATTGTTTCAAAAAAAGTCCAGACGCTTTTGCCAATAATCAAAATAATAATGTCATATTTATTGATATTACACCCACAGCAATGCTACACAAGCATGTGTGTTGTCTAAAACAGTTCTCCTACATATTTGGAGTCATCCAGTGCAAAAATAAACATAATGAGCATTATAATTCATATAAAGGACAAACAATCTCAAAACAGTGACGCCATTCTTCTCTGTAGAACGGTTTAGAACGGTAACAGACGATCTCTGACCTGGAGGGATCTATCTTTCCCACTTTATACTATAGATATATATATATATATATATCTATATATATATATTTGTTCTCGCTTGGATGCCCATATAAGGCGTAATGTGTGACGGACCTGCCTTCCCATTGGTTGAAAACATAAACAAAGGCATCATGGGAGATCCCCTTGTCGGTAGCACCTACTGTCTATGGGTAGCACGGAGTTAGCGGCAGAAATGACCGAAAACGTGATGAATTATGGACATCAAGTGGATAAATCTTGGATGTAACAGTTTGGATTTAATGCTCAACAACCCCGAATAATCGGCAAAACCGATGAATTGGTCGACCTCTACTTAAGAGCAACCTGCGGTTCCATTTTGCTTTGTGTGCTGATTGGCTATCGTTAATCGGCGACTGAAGGAATTGTCGGTGAATGGTTTTTATGTGCATATATTAAGGTGATTTTAACTGACTTAGTATCAGAACTATAATATCTAGAATCTGCAATCCTCAATTCAGTTTAAATTATTTTGCATTAAATTTTGAATGAAAGCACAATCACTTGCATTTCATATTGCCGTGGTTTTTTGGTCTCTTAAATTCATATGGCAATGTATTTTGCAATTGTCAATTCAATTGTCAATTTTGCCATTTACGATATTATGATTTCCAAAATCTAAGACGATATCTAGTCTCATATCACGATATCAATATAATATCGATATATTGCCCAGCCCTACTTGGCAGTCTGCTAACTTGTTGCTCAGCCTACCAATATAAGCTGCTCTATTTTACACTACAAAAACGTTAGGTTTAGTCAACCAAACTATTTAAGGCTATGGTTGAGGTGAATGTGTGAATTTACCTGATGAAGGTCTGAGACCGAAACGTTGTATTTTTCTAAATAAATTATTGCTTGCGTAATGGTCAGTGTGCGGGACTCTTCTCTACACTACAAAAACTTGCATGCATGCTCAAATTCAACCACGTTGTTTTATCGAGATAAAGCAATAAGAAGAAGGAAACTCCGCTAGCTGCTAGGCTAATTTAAAGTGCAATGGTACAGCGGCGTTCATGTTTCCACCTCAGGTGAGAACAGAGAAATGTCTATTCCTTACCTACCGTGTATCAGGGCTGTAGTACTCAAGTCCGATCTCTAGACGGTTTATCTATGGTCTCGGACAAGTTCCCAATTATTATTATTTATTTTTTTCTCACGGCCGCACGCCGGAATACTTGAAGCCCTGCAAACAACAAAATCACCAGCTAACAATGAACTGACAATTGTACTGGTTTAACAGTTCACCTCCATGCATACAGACTACCTTCACCAATACAAAAACACCCTAAACACTGCCCGGTCCTACTAACACTCACAGCTCATACACTCCGGCTCCAACAACCCCAAGACTCTCTTCTCTACAATAAACGAACTTCTTAACACCCCTGACAAAAATTCTACAACCTTCACAGTAGACTAATGCAACTCTTTTCTCTCACTTTTTCAATCCAAAATCAACACCATTTACAACAACTTGACCACCTCCCCTGCTCCTTCAACCACCACATCTGCCCCCGCCCCCTCCACCCTCTCAGTCACTCCCTCATTTCTCTCTACTGTCCCCTGTGGAGCTTTCACATTTCACCACAGGTGATGAACAGCTCCACCTGCAGCCTTGATCCCATCCCATCAGCTTTCATTGAGACCTGTCTACCATCCATCGCTCATCACTACAATCATCAATTCCTCTCTCTGTTCCGGATCAGTCCCCACAACACTCAAGCTTGCATCAGTCACCCCCATCCTCAAGAAACCTGGTCTAAACCGGGACACCAAGTCCAACTTCCGACCCATATCCAACCTCCTCTTCCTATCAAAAATCCTGGAACGCGTTGTCGCGGCCCAGATCAAAACCCACCTCTCCTCCACTAACCCGTTTAAACTATTTCAATCTGGATTCCGCTCACAACACAGCCCTGAAACAGCCCTCCTCAAAGTCACCAGTGACCTCCTCCTCTCCTCTGACTCTGGCCACCTCACCATTCTTATCATGCTTGACCTCACTGCAGCCTTCGACACCATGCAACATCAGTGGCATCGCACTCTCCTGGCTCCGTTCCTATCTCACCAACAGACAACAGTTCATATACATCACATGTGTCAAACTTGAGGCCCCAGGGCCAAATACGGCCCCTCGCAGGTTATGATCTAGTTTTTGTCCCTTTGTCAAAAGTTTTTGGTGTGTATTTATTTATTTTTTTTTTACATTTGTGTTGCTTTTTTTTTTTTTTTTTTTTTTTTAAAAATCACTTTCTGGGTTGTTGTCACTTTTTCAGAAAATTTTGATGCTTTTTTTGGGGGCCTTTTTCCAACTTTTTTTGACTCGGATTCAACTGAAATAAATAAATAAAAAAGGCGGTGATGATGTCATTAGCGCAGTAGAATGAGTCGGGTGGTGGCCGTTAAGAGTCCCGTACAGTAAACGTAAACATCACTGCCTCTGTCGCTGCTACAATAAAGTTTTAAAACACCAAAGACAAGAACTGAACTGGCCGGAGGCCTGTACTACGAAGATCTGGGGTTACCGAGGTAACTTCAGGTTCAACCCAAGGTTTTGTGTATCACGACGGTGGATCACATATTACCCGGTTAAATCGCCGTGGTAACTTATGCTCAACACCTAACCTGCAGAAAAGTTAGAACATTTAGAGACCGACAACCCCCTTTCCCTGATGGTTTTCTTTATGAAAAATATAGATTTTAAGCGGAGGGAATTACGTATCTTTGTCAGCTTCTTGGCAGTATGTTGCCAATGTGCCCATCGGTTTGAATTGTTTATATATATATATATATATATATATATCCTCCCATGATCACTTAACTGCCAGGGTTGCAACTTAAAGAATATAGGCTACAGCAATGAAAGTTTATGGAATGCACAAGTGTAATCATGGTCAGATCTTGTGCCTGACTGATGGGGCAGTGATATTGATAAGTCTTGTAATTTACGCATTTACAGCGTCAGCTATTTTTTGCCAGCTTACCTTCCTGGGTTAGGAAGCAGCGGCTGTATTGCTTTCTGCCTGTAAAACCGTGTCTGTGTTCTTCATATTGCTGTGGGATTATCGTTTGCTCTTCTTCTTCTTCTTCTAAAATGCGCGGCTCTGGTAGACTTATCCATGTTTTCGATTGGTTATATGGTGCAAACACCGCCTCTTTTATGTGGACGCGCACGTCGCCAGATTGGGAAACCCTGGGTTGATTGAACTAGTTGTTAACCACCGTCGTGACACAGGTTATGCAGTAGGGCTGGGCGATATGGAGAGAATCAAATATCATGATATTTTTGACAAAAAACCTCAATATCGATACTGCAACGATATTGTAGTGTTGACTATTGGTGCTTTAACAAAATATGTACACAATGAGATTTTTGATAAATAATCATCAGTAATGTGGATTTAAGGACTAAATGGGTAAAGGCAAATAATAAAACAGTCTGGTAAGTTCAGAAAATGACATAATTTTACTGTAATGCAGCCTATAAAACCAGGAAAAGACAACACTTATGCCATAATACGATATCCAAAATCTAAGATGATATCTAGTCTCATATCACGATATCGATATAATATTGATATATTGCCCAGCTCTATTATGCGGATCGGGACCGTGGTTGTTAGGTTTGGTGAATTCGGGTAACGGCAAGAAAATCCAGGACATGTTGATCTTGATTCATAGTACAGGCCTCAACAGCTACTGTTTGCCAAACAACAATACACAGCCACTTCGTCTCTTTTCTTTTTCCCTCCCGTGGAATAAAGCTCCAGTCGGGTCTACTGAGATCTCTAAACGATGCGACGGAAAACAGTAGGCCTTATTGTCAAATATGAAGTTTACTAGTGCAACATTGAAAGCACCAGTAGGCTAGTACATTGCTGATTAAATATATAACTATTGACCTCGACAAAACAAATAGTTATTGTGTGTTTTGAGCTCTGTCTCTGGCTCGATCATCACTCAATGTTTCCCACACTGGATGCTTAGATACAGTCCTCCCCTTTCCATGGATGTTGAATCACATTATGTATGATAGAATTTTAGTGTTGACAAAAAAAAGACAGAGAGGAGGGAGGCAGAGCCTGTATGAGGCTGTAATACAGTATATTGACATCGATTCGACGGCATTCTGCAGTCTGCTCATTCTTGATAACAGACCGTTGATAAGAATAACAGACCGTTGCTATGCATAGCAGAGCGTCGCCATGGACGCAGTGTGGTTAATTTATCAGCTGTGGCAAAAAGTGGAGCTCCTCCTGTCCTCCAATTGAGGCATTGACAGCAGCCAGTTTTTGATCTTACTTATTAATGTGTTTTTTTCAGTTATGACTGACTTTCGAACTAGATAATAATACAAGTAATATGGCATTATAAACCAGAGCCAGCTCATACAACAATGAATCTCCCCCAACATGGTAACAAAAACTATAAGAAGAATACATAACATTGTAAACGTCTCCCACCTCTCCGCTGATCAGCTGACAGTTTCCACTCAGAGTTCATGTTGAAGTGCCTCTCCTCAACTTCTCCCCGACCTGTAATTCGAGAAAATTACGAAGCTCACAACATATCCAATAACACACGTTAGCAGGAGCTAGCTGCGGCTAACGTTAGCTTAGCGCGCGGACTCCCTGCAACAACAGCAGTAAACGCGTTTCCGGTCAGAGAAAGAAAACAGACCTGCTCTTTGTAGCTGTGTTTCAGGTTTTAAAACCTCATGCAGCAGTTTGTGATGTTTCTCTCTGGAAGGACACCAAACACTGGCGCCTTTTACTCCGCCGTCCTCATCACGAGGTAAAATGCAAACAATGGGACGGAGGTCGTAGCGTCTTACGGGACCCGGAAATACAAATACAACTTCCGCCACACTCCTCTGCCCTTCAGAATAAAACAGCGTTTTAAGAGTCGATTTTACTTATTGTCCTTTAATAAGATGAGATAAGATCAGTGGTTAAATGTAACTTAGTACATTTGCTCATGTACTGTACTTTTAAGGTATTATCATACTTTATACTTCTAATGAATTGTACTTTTTGACTTGGATTGACTGCACAGCACAGATACCCGCAGTACTAAAAGAGGTATCTCTGTTCTCTAAAGCCTCTGGTTGACGTTTAAATATGAAAAAATGTGAAAGATATACACTATTCACGATTACCGACTCTGATTATTGTGTATAATAAACCCGTCACTTTGAAGTTAAATATTTAAGCATAGTTCAAAGAATTGGAATATAAGGGAAACATCTACTGTACTATAGAAATTGATATATAGAACAGTTGAATTATTCTAAATAGATGGCTTCAGAAGGACGTTTTAGGATTTATTTTGCTTTCCGAGATGGAGAATTTATCTAGATGTATCTACCCAGCTTATTACTTGGATTGGAGGACGGCGAGGTTGTTGTGTTTTAAGCGGTTCCTACTGTAATTCTAAGCCCAAAAAGTGTGTCTGTCAGTTGGGTATGTCTGGCTATGTGAGACAAGCATCTAGCTACATTGTTGTGAATGCTGCAGTCTCAGCCTGGCAACCTCTGTGAACGTCGAGTCTGGGGAGGAGGGGGCTGGGGAGACGACTCTCTCCAGTATTTTGAATTTGTACTGTGGTAACTATTTTAAACACTAGCTGTCAGTATTACATATTGCACCTTTAATATCCTCATGTTTCATATAACTTTTAGCTCTGGGAAATCAGGAATTTTGTTTGCTGTCCTTGTTGAAAATAAACAGGTCACTGTATGTAAATGCTGGTGACATCACTGTGTTAAGGTAATCAACTAATAATCAGGCACTGCTGCGATTTGAACTCAGGATCTCCTGTTTACGAGACAGATGTAATGTTTCTATGTAAATTTAATATGCCAGGGAAAACAGTCTGCCTTTTTCATTTGCTACCAGGGTAGCATGGGCATTGGGTACACATGTGGATGGGATGCAAACAGAGGTAATCTCTGCAACAACAAGGTGCCGCTGGGATTTGAACCCAGGATCTCCTGTTTACTAGACAGGCACTTTAACCAACTAAGCCACAGCACCTCCTTGAGGAGGTCTATAATGTTAAGTCTTAATTTCTCTTTTACCTTGTATGAGCTGTATAATATACAGTATACTGACTGATTGATACATTCTTCCATTTACTATAACTGATATTTTGCTGAGGTTTGCACTGTTAAAGTCCCCAAGAACAATGAGCAGGGAGTCTGGATGTTAGAATGTGACATCATGCTCAATAACCTCCTCTGAATTACTAGTAGGTAAGAAATAAAGGATATGTAGCAGCCCGAACAATATTACAGCAGTAGATATAGGGAAATAATATAAACTATAATAAAGAGTTAAGGCAGAAGGATGTGTAAAAGAACAAACCTTCCTCAATATACCAAGCATCTTCATACACCACTTCCATGCATGTTCAATAAGAAATAAGACTTGTTTTTATTATTTTTATTTATTCATTCATTTTATTTGTTAGGGACCATGTACAATTTTTAACATAAATGTTGCCATTTGATGCACTGTACCAGAGTTAGCCTTACACCGCCTTCCTACTGGCACTTGAAATCAGGTCCGTAATACGCAATACGCCCCCAGCGGACGTCGTACTACACCGTTGAAAAGCTTCGGAAGCGACTCACAGAAATGGCGGAGAGACTAGAACGATTGATAAGTGTCTGAATGTACGATTCTCTATGACCTCTCTTATACAGAAGAGAGTTATAGGCAGGAGCTTCTGTCAACTTGGAATGCAGATTGATTGATGACCGGCAGGTCAAGAGGTCAGGAGCTGTCAAAAATGTGATTTACATCTGCCAGATGTTTCTGACGCGATTCTTCCGGAACTTTCCAGAAAGAGGGCGTGCCTTAGACCGGATATTACCAGGGAGGAGACCGGAAGCTGCGTATTAATGCATCAAGACAGGAAATTGCGTTTTCAGATGAACCAATGAGCAAGAATGAAGTATCTTTACACTATTTGAAGCAGTTATACATATAACTGTGAGCCCAGAGAGTGTGTAAGACTGGGTTGTAAAAAAGGAATGTTCAAAAACGCAAGGGCTCCTCTTACAACAGGCTAAGGAAGTAGCTCTAATAAGCGTGAATGGGCCTAAGCCCCAAAGGTCAATGCATCTCCACACACACACACACACACACACACACACAGGAGTTACATTTTGTAAAAAATGTTGATCGTATGTCTGTGCATGCTTAGCTCTGGTTGGTATGTCTGACTCACACTGTCCTCTGCCCTCCTGCGTCCTCCGCTGCTCCGTACTCACCTGGCTGTGCCTGCTTCGTTCTGGCCCGGGGATCTGTGTTCACTCCCCTTTTCCCTCCATACCTATTTTTCCCATGCCCGAACACTCTACCGGAAATTGCGTTTTCAGTTCAAATGAGCTAACCAGTGAGAAGTCAAAAAAAAAAAAAAGATCAACATTCCCTGTACCATAAATATGGTATTTTTCATCAGATCACACAAAATCACACATGGCATTTGAACACATAACATTCATTGTGACTACTTTCTTTGAATTTTGAGTGATTTATTCAACTTAGTCACACTTTTTTTGTTTACGGTCAAAATGTAGGAAATTAATGGGAAAGAGTATAATATTCATCCATACACACACTCCTACAACTTTCTTGTGCTTGTGTACCATTATACACATGAAACACACGCACACACACACACATGAAACACACACATACACATACACACACACACACACACACACACACACACACACACACACACACACACACACCCAAACAGACACAGTTCATGTTGTCAGTACATGTTGTCATGTTGCCGCTTGTGCATGTGAACCACTAATGTTCGCCCACACATGCATATGAATTTTAACTTGTGAATACAAAACTTATTTTGTATCATTTTAATGTAACTAGCAAAACAGATTTGTATTGATTGACATTGACAATTCACAATGACAAACATTGACATTGACTTAAAAGATTGGTTGTGTTTAATGTGGTGAAAGATGTCAATTTAAAAAAAGATAACGTAGCAGCAAATAGTTAAGCTAATTATATTAAATATACAAACGTTAAAAAATATGTGCTTGTGACATTTTTGTATTGATACAGCTGTTAAAATTATATTTTATTCTCCTTGATGTACACAATGCTTATAATAGCTGTAAAAAATGTAAGATAAGATTCAACTTTGCACCCTGAACCCAATTTGTTTCTTTGTAAAATGCCAACGTTAAAAGTAAGTAGTACTACCTTGAAGTTATATGACTTCACCAGATGCATTTATGTTTTAGCGACATTGCGTCGTAATTTCCCAATTCAGAATTAACACGTCCCCAAAATGTAAGTCTCACAGACAAGATATGGTATGTTCAACATGAATTTGAATTCATGAATACAAAACTGATTTTATATCATTTTAATGTAACTAGCATAACCACGTTCGCTTAAAAGATTGTTTGTGTTTAATGTGGTGAAAGATGCCAATTTAAAAAAGATAACATAGCAGCAAGTAGTTTAGCTAATTACATTAAATATACAAACATTTTTAAACCTCATGTGATCAGTGTTAAAAAAGAAAAGAAAAAAAATGTAAGATGAGATTCAACTTTGCACCCTGACCCAAATTTTCTTACTTCTCCGGGAACCATCACCTTATCGTGGTGGAGAGGTTTGTGTGTCCCTATGAACCTGAGGGCTGTGTTGTCTGGAGCTTTGTGCTCCTGGTAGGGTCTCCCAAGGCAAAGTGGTCTCAGGTGAGGGGCCAGACAAAGAATGGTTCAAAAACCCCATGAAAAAACGAGGTAGAGATGATGTGACCCTGCCCGGAGGAAGCCCGGGGCCCCCGTCTGGAGCCAGGCCCAGATGGAGGGCCCGTCAGCGAGCGCCTGGTGGCCGGGTTTGCCACGGAGCCCGGCCCGGCACAGCCCGAAAAAGCTACGTGGCACCTCTCTCTCCAACCCATGGGCCCACCACCTGTGGGAGGAACCGCTGGGGTCGGGTGCGCTGCCACATGGGTGGCAGTGAAGGTCAGGGGCCTCGACGGACCAGACCCGGGCAGCAGACGCTGGCTCTGGGGACGTGGAACGTCACCTCTCTGTGGGGGAAGGAACCGGAACTTGTGCGGGAGGTGGAGCGCTACCAGTTGGATCTGGTGGGGCTTACCTCTACGCACAGTCTCGGTTCTGGAACCATACTCCTGGATAGGGGTTGGACTCTTTTCTTCTCCGGAGTTGCCCAGGGTGTGAGGCGCCGGGCGGGTGTGGGGATACTCACAAGTCCCCGGCTGAGCGCCGCTACGTTGGAGTTTACCCCGGTGGACGAGAGGGTCGCCTCCCTACGCCTGCGGGTTGTGGGGGGGAAAACTCTGACTGTTGTTTGTGCGTATGCACCAAACAAGAGCTCGGAGTATTCGGCCTTCTTGGAGACCCTGAATGGAGTCCTGTATGGGGCTCCAGTAGGGGACTCCATAGTTCTGCTGGGGGACTTCAACGCGCATGTGGGCAATGATGGAGACACATGGAGAGGCGTGATTGGGAGGAACGGCCTCCCTGATTTAAACCAGAGTGGTTGTTTGTTGTTGGACTTCTGTGCTAGTCATGGATTGTCTATAACGAACACCATGTTCGAACATAGGGATGCTCATAAGTGTACTTGGTACCAGAGCACCCTAGGCCAAAGGTCAATGATCGATTTTATAATCGTTTCATCTGATCTGAGGCCGTATGTTTTGGACACTCGGGTGAAGAGAGGGGCAGAGCTGTCAACTGATCACCATCTGGTGGTGAGTTGGGTCAGAGGGTGGGGGAAGACTCTGGACAGACCTGGTAAACCCAAACGGGTAGTGCGGGTGAACTGGGAACGTCTGGAGGAGGCCCCTGTCCGACAGACTTTCAACTCACACCTCCGGCGGAGCTTTTCGTGCATCCCTGTGGAGGCTGGGGGCATTGAACCCGAGTGGACAATGTTCAAAGTTTCCATTGCTGAAGCTGCGGTGGGGAGCTGTGGTCTTAGGGTCTTAGGTGCCTCAAGGGGCGGCAACCCACGAACACCGTGGTGGACACCGGTGGTCAGGGAAGCCGTCCGACTGAAGAAGGAGTCTTTCTGGGATATGTTATCCCAGGGGACTCCGGAGGCAGTTGCAAGGTACCGAAGGGCCCGAAGGGCTGCAGCCTCTGCCGTGAAAGAGGCAAAGCAGCGGGTGTGGGAGAAGTTCGGAGAAGACATGGAGAAGGACTTTCGGTCGGCACCAAGGTGCTTCTGGAAAACCGTTCGCCACCTCAGGAGGGGGAAGCGGGGAACCATCCAAGCTGTGTAATGTAAGGATGGGACGCTGCTGACCTCAACTGAGGAGGTAATAGGGCGGTGGAAGGAGCACTTTGAGGAACTCCTAAATCCGACTAATACGCCCTCTATGGTAGAGGCAGAGCTGGAGGATGATGGGGGATTGTCGTCAATTTCCCTGGTGGAAGTTGCTGAGGTAGTTAAACAACTCCACAGTGGCAAAGCCCCAGGGATTGATGAGATCCGTCCAGAAATGCTTAAAGCTCTGGGTGTGGAGGGGTTGTCTTGGTTGACACGCCTCTTCAACATTGCGTGGAAGTCGGGGACGGTGCCTAAGGAGTGGCAGACCGGGGTGGTGGTTCCCCTTTTCAAAAAGGGGGACCAGAGGGTGTGTGCCAATTACAGGGGTATCACACTTCTCAGCCTCCCCGATAAAGTCTACTCCAAGGTGCTGGAAAGGAGGGTTCGGTCGATAGTCGAACCTCAGGTTGAAGAGGAACAATGCGGATTCCGTCCTGGTCGTGGAACAATGGACCAGATCTTTACTCTCGCAAGGATCCTGGGAGTATGCCCAACCGGTCTACATGTGCTTTGTGGATCTGGAGAAGGCGTATGACCGGGTCCCCCGGGAGACACTGTGGGAGGTGCTGCGGGAGTACGGGGTGAGGGGGGTCCCTTCTCAGGGCCATCCAATCTCTGTACGACCAAAGCGAGAGCTGTGTCCGGGTTCTCGGCAGTAAGTCGGACTCGTTTCAGGTGAGAGTTGGCCTCCGCCAGGGCTGCGCTTTGTCACCAATCCTGTTTGTAGTATTTATGGACAGGATATTGAGGCGTAGTCGGGGTGGAGAGGGGTTGCAGTTTGGTGAGCTGGGGATCTCATCGCTGCTTTTTGCAGATGATGTGGTCCTGATGGCATCGTCGGCCTGTGACCTTCAGCACTCACTGGATTGGTTCGCAGCCGAGTGTGAAGCGGCTGGGATGAGGATCAGCACCTCTAAATCTGAGGCCATGGTTCTCAGCAGGAAACCGATGGAGTGCCTTCTCCAGGTAGGGAATGAGTCTTTACCCCAAGTGAAGGAGTTCAAGTACCTTGGAGTCTTGTTCGCGAGTGAGGGAACAATGGAGCGGGAGATTGGTCGGAGAATCGGCGCAGCGGGTGCGGTATTACACTCAATTTATCGCACCGTTGTGACGAAAAGAGAGCTGAGCCAGAAGGCAAAGCTCTCAATCTACCGGTCAGTTTTCGTTCCTACCCTCACCTATGGTCATGAAGGCTGGGTCATGACTGAAAGAACGAGATCCAGGGTACAAGCGGCAGAAATGGGTTTCCTCAGGAGGGTGGCTGGCGTCTCCCTTAGAGATAGGGTGAGAAGCTCAGTCATCCGTGAGGAGCTCGGAGTAGAGCCGCTGCTCCTTCGCGTCGAAAGGAGCCAGTTGAGGTGGTTCGGGCATCTGGTAAGGATGCCCCCTGGGCGCCTCCCTAGGGAGGTTTTCCAGGCACGTCCAGCTGGGAGGAGGCCTCGGGGAAGACCCAGGACTAGGTGGAGGGATTATATCTCCAACCTGGCCTGGGAACGCCTCGGGATCCCCCAGTCGGAGCTGGTTAATGTGGCTCGGGAAAGGGAAGTTTGGGGTCCCCTGCTGGAGCTGCTACCCCCGCGACCCGTTACCGGATAAGCGGAAGAAGATGGATGGACCCTGACCCAAATTTGTTTCTTTGTAAAACACCAACATTAAAAGTAAGTAGTACTACCTTGCATTTTACTCTGGTCTCAACCTGAGCTCAATTAGTTATAATAATAATTAATTATACAACGCAATATGCAACTGACAACTTTGTCTTAATATTTGATGGCCTGTTCAGAGAATGACCGACAAATGATATATCACTTAAGAGCAGAAACTAAGAATTTAAGACCACAATTTTTATCCTGTAAAAGTATCACTGAAAAGACCCTGAAGGGTGTTGGAATGGCAACTATGATTACATCAAAACTCTGACTCAAACAAGGTTCTTGTTATTTACTAGAAAAGAGAGTATTTGAGAAAACTATAAGAGATAGTTAAAAAAAAAAAAAGATATAGGAAGCTAGGCCCTCTAAGCGAACTGCTATTTTATTTACGAATTCGTATATCCAAATGTGATATTGTTCGACTTTGTATTTCTATTATTGTTATACAATGTTCTGTCTTTTTTTATATCTACAACATCTATCAATGTTGGAAGATCTCTCTTGGAGTAGACTAGTTTCTCCCTTTGACAGAGCAAGGGCCTCTAGCTTGCAGTAGTCAGCTAAGGTCAAAGGTCGACCTCTGCTCTGCAGCGCTTACACACACACACACACACACACACACACACACACACACACACACACACACACACACACACACAGTTGTTTTATTTTCTGTTTTTCTGTTTCCTTGACCCATTTTTTAGTCTTAAGTACTTAATACAAGAAACAAATTAACAGTTAATCATGCAACATCAGTTAGTTGCAAGGATGTATAATACAAATTACTGCAATGATTATCTCTCTCCTATATTGAGTAGTCAGGTCAGTCTTTACCTGAACACCTTTATGCTTTGTACAACTTGACATTAATGTAACTTTAAATAAAAGCCCCATACTACTACTTTATGTGAAATGTCCAAATAGTTATGAGACAAACTGCTGATTCTAGTTTTAGTGATATATAATTCAGACCTGGGTAGCTTAAGTTGACTGACATTCAATAAAATTACCAACCAGTTGTTGATGGAATGCACAATGCAACAGGTAACTTTCCCTTCTGTGACATGCTGGCAGAGTGATATAGAGCCAGCGGACGGGTTGTCTAGCTTTAACTTTCACTGTTTATTTTACACAAGTGTAGATGGTGGTTTGCATTCTTAACAGGCCCAGATTCATAAGCATCAGTTCTGCTGTATGAAACGAGCTGCTGTCATGCGAGCCAGAGGATGACGCCTATAGGTAACAGTTGCCGCAACTAAGGTCAAAGGTCAACCTCTACTATACATACATACATGTATGGTGTTTTATTTTCTGTTTTTCTGTTTCCTAGTCCCATTTTTTAGTCTTAAGTACTTAATACAAGAAACAAATTAACAGTTAATATGCAACATTAGTTAGTTGCAAGGATGTATAATACAAATTACTGCAATGATTATCTCTCTCCTATACTGAGTAGTCAGGTCAGTCTTCACCTAAACACCTTTATGCTATGTACAACTTGACATTAATGCGTAACAACTACGTTTTAACCAGCTTTATCTTATTATCTTTTAGAAATAGTATCATATCATATATGCTGCATGAAAACGAACTGCGAGCCATAGCAAGGGGCCTCTAGGCTAACCTCTGCTCTGCTGTGCACATACACACACACACACACACACACACACACACACACACACACACACACACACACACACACACACACAAACACACATACACACACACACATACACACAAAACTAAACATACAAGACATACTCCACAACACAACCACACAAAACAAAGACAAATATTTATATAAATAATAATCCTACGCTACCACGGTCTGTGGGTTATCCATTATTCAATGTGAATTCATCATTTTATAGTCTTTATATAATTCAGTACTAAGGACCATGTGGATAAGAAATCTTGCAGTCTTGAATGCCGTTTACTTGTAATTTGTTCAATGGGCAACAAGTCCATTGTCTGTTCCAGCCAATGATCCAATGTGGGTCCTGATTGGGAAATCCATGTAAGTATACATTTTTTTAGCAAAATAGGAAAACATTGTAAACACACATTTTCTTGTATAGGGAAACTTATTTTCCACATCATAACATAACTCAAAAGTACAGTTACACATATCTTGAATTGCTTTGTGAATCTTCTCCCAAAAGGAATAAACAGCTTTACAATACCATAATAAATACATGAATGTTCCTAATTCAGTTCCACATTTCCTACACATAGAAGAGTTTGTATGATCAAACTTACTAAGCTTCACTGGAGTTACATAGTATTTATACAGGAATTTATAATTAGTTTCCTTAACTTTAATGTTCCGTACACAGAGTTAGCCATTCTTTTTCACTAAACTTCTTTTTAAGCTCTAATTCCCAATTTGTTCTCAAAGAAGAAAAAAAGTTCTGGGAACTTTCAGACAAAATTCTATACAAGTGAGATATCTTACACTTAAGCGAAGTTGCAGAGATAATAAATTGTTCCAGCTCAGTGGGATAGAGTCTAAGTTGTCCCTTTTTATGTAAAGATACAATGATGTGAAGAAAAAAAATCTGTTCTAGGAATTTATATTCTGCACAAATAGCCGTAAAGGATTTAACGGACTCAGAGCCTTCATCAAACATATCTGAAAACGTTTTTAAACCATGAAGTGACCAATTTCGAAAGTCAGTTTGAGAGAGAGCTAGAAAGTCGGGGTTAAATGCAATAGGAGAGTTTTTGCTTATATGACCTTCTGTGCTCAGATACCTATTACAGTCCTGCCAAGCTTTCAATGTGGCTTGTAAAGGGGGGAACCCCTCTACATTCATCTGGGACTGCAGTTTGTTAACATAGTGTTGCTGTGATCTCCAACGGATAGCATATTAGTGATTCCAGTGCTACCCAAAGAGAACTAGTTCCCAACTTCCAACTTATAATATGTCTAACTTGGCAAGCCCAGTAGTGCCATAAAAAATTTGGAAGTCCTAACCCCCCTTTTAAACATGGTTTTGTTAAAGTGGACAGCTTAATCCTTGGGGTCTTGTTGTTCCATATACATTGTTTTAAACATCTATTAATTAACTTTAAAAAAAAAAAAAAAGGGAATATAACATGGCAACATACTAAAAGCATAAATAAACTTAGGGAGTATACTCCTTTTAATGGCATTAATTTTCCCAATAAGAGACAGTTCTTTTTGCATTCCTCCAGCAAAGGGTTAGAAGAGCATCTTAAATTACGGAAAGACTGGGTTGGGCAAATTTTCTTTTCATCTTTTAAAACAAATAGCCGAGGAGTGGTTTTAATTCATAAACACATAAGACATAAATATTACTCTTGTTTAGATTATTTTTCGCTTCCTAAAAATTGTATGAAGCTTGTTTCATCTTGTGAAATACATGAAATTTCTATATCGGACCATGCAATGGCCTCCTTGGAAATCACTCTAAATGAATCTTCTAAAACTAAAATGTGGAAATTTAATAATCCGTTATTAGAAGATGAAATATTCTGTAAGAAAATGAGAGCGTGGATTGAAGACTTTAATATTTAGAATTTATCATCTGAAATAGTCCCATCCATACTTTGGGATGCAGCAAAAGCTACTTTGAGAGGACACATTATATCCTACTCCTCTTATAAAAAATAAAGAAAGAAAATTACTGGATTCATTAAAGATTGTTACCGGATAAGCGGAAGAAGATGGATGGATGGATTAAAGATTGTCACTCATCTGATAATACTAGACGACTGTTTAACATCATACATTATCTGAACCAGGAAAAAACACCTTCATTATTATTGTCTCTCGAGTTTGACTGCTTAGAATGGGATTTTCTTTTTTAGTACTAGATACATTTAAATTAGGCTACAATTTCATTGAATGGATTAAAGCATTATATGACTCTCCAAATGCAACTGTCTGTACTAATAATGTGGAATCTCCCCCAGTGCACTTAGGAAGAGGTACCAGGCAAGGCTGCCCTCTCTCCCCATTATTATTTGTTATTGCTTTAGAACCGTTTGCTGAGATGATCAGAACTAATCCTATGATAAAGGGAGTGACCGCAGGCACACAACATCACCAAATTTCTCTCTATGCCGATGATACTTTATTATTTGTTACTGAACCTATGTCAACTTTGCGCCATGTTTTGGCAGATATTCAAACATTTTCTAAGACTTCAGGGTATAAGGTTAACTTACAAAAATCAATTGCTTGCCCTCTTAACATTCCGAATGTGGAAAATGTTAAGAAGGAATGCCCTGTCTCTTGGTCAGTATATGGCTTTAACTATCTTGGAGTACAAGTGGCACCCGCTTTGGACAGACTATTTAAGGGAAACTATAACCCTTTGCTGGAGGAATGCAAAAAGAAACTTCAGACTTGGTCTGCTCGCCCACTGTCTCTTATTGGGAAAATTAATGCCATTAAAAGGAGTATACTCCCTAAGTTTATTTATGCTTTTAGTATGTTGCCATGTTATATTCCCTTTTTTTTTTTTTTTTTAAAGTTAATTAATAGATGTTTAACACAATGTATATGGAACAACAAGACCCCAAGGATTAAGCTGTCCACTTTAACAAAACCATGTTTAAAAGGGGGGTTAGGACTTCCAAATTTTTTATGGCACTACTGGGCTTGCCAAGTTAGACATATTATAAGTTGGAAGTTGGGAACTAGTTCTCTTTGGGTAGCACTGGAATCACTAATATGCTATCCGTTGGAGATCACAGCAACACTTTATGTTAACAAACTGCAGTCCCAGATGAATGTAGAGGGGTTCCCCCCTTTACAAGCCACATTGAAAGCTTGGCAGGACTGTAATAGGTATCTGAGCACAGAAGGTCATATAAGCAAAAACTCTCCTATTGCATTTAACCCCGACTTTCTAGCTCTCTCTCAAACTGACTTTCGAAATTGGTCACTTCATGGTTTAAAAACGTTTTCAGATATGTTTGATGAAGGCTCTGAGTCCGTTAAATCCTTTACGGCTATTTGTGCAGAATATAAATTCCTAGAACAGATTTTTTTTCTTCACATCATTGTATCTTTACATAAAAAGGGAAAACTTAGACTCTATCCCACTGAGCTGGAACAATTTATTATCTCTGCAACTTCGCTTAAGTGTAAGATATCTCACTTGTATAGAATTTTGTCTGAAAGTTCCCAGAACTTTTTTTCTTCTTTGAGAACAAATTGGGAATTAGAGCTTAAAAAGAAGTTTAGTGAAAAAGAATGGCTAACTCTGTGTACGGAACATTAAAGTTAAGGAAACTAATTATAAATTCCTGTATAAATACTATGTAACTCCAGTGAAGCTTAGTAAGTTTGATCATACAAACTCTTCTATGTGTAGGAAATGTGGAACTGAATTAGGAACATTCATGTATTTATTATGGTATTGTAAAGCTGTTTATTCCTTTTGGGAGAAGATTCACAAAGCAATTCAAGATATGTGTAACTGTACTTTTGAGTTATGTTATGATGTGGAAAATAAGTTTCCCTATACAAGAAAATGTGTGTTTACAATGTTTTCCTATTTTGCTAAAAAAATGTATACTTACATGGATTTCCCAATCAGGACCCACATTGGATCATTGGCTGGAACAGACAATGGACTTGTTGCCCATTGAACAAATTACAAGTAAACGGCATTCAAGACTGCAAGATTTCTTATCCACATGGTCCTTAGTACTGAATTATATAAAGACTATAAAATGATGAATTCACATTGAATAATGGATAACCCACAGACCGTGGTAGCGTAGGATTATTATTTATATAAATATTTGTCTTTGTTTTGTGTGGTTGTGTTGTGGAGTATGTCTTGTATGTTTAGTTTTGTGTGTATGTGTGTGTGTGTGTGTGTGTGTGTGTGTGTGTGTGTGTGTGTGTGTGTGTGTGTGTGTGTGTGTGTGTGTGTGTGTGTGTGTGTATGTGCACAGCAGAGCAGAGGTTAGCCTAGAGGCCCCTTGCTATGGCTCGCAGTTCGTTTTCATGCAGCATATATGATATGATACTATTTCTAAAAGATAATAAGATAAAGCTGGTTAAAACGTAGTTGTTACGCATTAATGTCAAGTTGTACATAGCATAAAGGTGTTTAGGTGAAGACTGACCTGACTACTCAGTATAGGAGAGAGATAATCATTGCAGTAATTTGTATTATACATCCTTGCAACTAACTAATGTTGCATGATTAACTGTTAATTTGTTTCTTGTATTAAGTACTTAAGACTAAAAAATGGGTCAAGGAAACAGAAAAACAGAAAATAAAACAACTGTGTGTGTGTGTGTGTGTGTGTGTGTGTAAGCGCTGCAGAGCAGAGGTCGACCTTTGACCTTAGCTGACTACTGCAAGCTAGAGGCCCTTGCTCTGTCAAAGGGAGAAACTAGTCTACTCCAAGAGAGATCTTCCAACATTGATAGATGTTGTAGATATAAAAAAAGACAGAACATTGTATAACAATAATAGAAATACAAAGTCGAACAATATCACATTTGGATATACGAATTCGTAAATAAAATAGCAGTTCGCTTAGAGGGCCTAGCTTCCTATATCTTTTTCTTTTTTAACTATCTCTTATAGTTTTCTCAAATACTCTCTTTTCTAGTAAATAACAAGAACCTTGTTTGAGTCAGAGTTTTGATGTAATCATAGTTGCCGTTCCAACACCCTTCAGGGTCTTTTCAGTGATACTTTTACAGGATAAAAATTGTGGTCTTAAATTCTTAGTTTCTGCTCTTAAGTGATATATCATTTGTCGGTCATTCTCTGAACAGGCCATCAAATATTAAGACAAAGTTGTCAGTTGCATATTGCGTTGTATAATTAATTATTATTATAACTAATTGAGCTCAGGTTGAAATACAGATAACATGAGACCAGAGTAAAATGCAAGGTAGTACTACTTACTTTTAATGTTGGTGTTTTACAAAGAAACAAATTTGGGTCAGGGTGCAAAGTTGAATCTCATCTTACATTTTTTTTCTTTTCTTTTTTAACACTGTTCACATAAGGTTTAAAAATGTTTGTATATTTAATGTAATTAGCTAAACTACTTGCTGCTATGTTATCTTTTTTAAATTGGCATCTTTCACCACATTAAACACAAACAATCTTTTAAGCGAACGTGGTTATGCTAGTTACATTAAAATGATACAAAATCAGTTTTGTATTCATGAATTCAAATTCATGTTGAACATACCATATCTTGTCTGTGAGACTTACATTTTGGGGACGTGTTAATTCTGAATTGGGAAATTACGACGCAATGTCGCTAAAACATAAATGCATCTGGTAGTACTACTTACTTTTAACGTTGGCGTTTTACAAAGAAACAAATTGGGTTCAGGGTGCAAAGTTGAATCTTATCTTACATTTGTTACAGCTATTATAAGCATTGTGTACATCAAGGAGAATAAAATATAATTTTAACAGCTGTATCAATACAAAAATGTCACAAGCACATATTTTTTAACGTTTGTATATTTAATATAATTAGCTTAACTATTTGCTGCTACGTTATCTTTTTTTAAATTGACATCTTTCACCACATTAAACACAACCAATCTTTTAAGTCAATGTCAATGTTTGTCATTGTGAATTGTCAATGTCAATCAATACAAATCTGTTTTGCTAGTTACATTAAAATGATACAAAATAAGTTTTGTATTCACAAGTTAAAATTCATATGCATGTGTGGGCGAACATTAGTGGTTCACATGCACAAGCGGCAACATGACAACATGTACTGACAACATGAACTGTGTCTGTTTGGGTGTGTGTGTGTGTGTGTGTGTGTGTGTGTGTGTGTGTGTGTGTGTGTGTGTGTGTGTATGTGTATGTGTGTGTTTCATGTGTGTGTGTGTGCGTGTGTTTCATGTGTATAATGGTACACAAGCACAAGAAAGTTGTAGGAGTGTGTGTATGGATGAATATTATACTCTTTCCCATTAATTTCCTACATTTTGACCGTAAACAAAAAAAGTGTGACTAAGTTGAATAAATCACTCAAAATTCAAAGAAAGTAGTCACAATGAATGTTATGTGTTCAAATGCCACGTGTGATTTTGTGTGATCTGATGAAAAATACCATATTTATGGTACAGGGAATGTTGATCTTTTTTTTTTTTTTGACTTCTCACTGGTTAGCTCATTTGAACTGAAAACGCAATTTCCGGTAGAGTGTTCGGGCATGGGAAAAATAGGTATGGAGGGAAAAGGGGAGTGAACACAGATCCCCGGGCCAGAACGAAGCAGGCACAGCCAGGTGAGTACGGAGCAGCGGAGGACGCAGGAGGGCAGAGGACAGTGTGAGTCAGACATACCAACCAGAGCTAAGCATGCACAGACATACGATCAACATTTTTTACAAAATGTAACTCCTGCGTGTGTGTGTGTGTGTGTGTGTATGTGTGTGGAGATGCATTGACCTTTGGGGCTTAGGCCCATTCACGCTTATTAGAGCTACTTCCTTAGCCTGTTGTAAGAGGAGCCCTTGCGTTTTTGAACATTCCTTTTTTACAACCCAGTCTTACACACTCTCTGGGCTCACAGTTATATGTATAACTGCTTCAAATAGTGTAAAGATACTTCATTCTTGCTCATTGGTTCATCTGAAAACGCAATTTCCTGTCTTGATGCATTAATACGCAGCTTCCGGTCTCCTCCCTGGTAATATCCGGTCTGAGGCACGCCCTCTTTCTGGAAAGTTCCGGAAGAATCGCGTCAGAAACATCTGGCAGATGACCTCTTGACCTGCCGGTCATCAATCAATCTGCATTCCAAGTTGACAGAAGCTCCTGCCTATAACTCTCTTACAGATATAAATAGAAAGGCTGCTGCGTGGAGAAAAGTTGCCCAGGACGTTGACATGTCACGTCGGTTAAATGTGATATAGCGGTATAATGTCAATAGTTCGATGTCTGTTGCTAGCTAACCAATTAGCATTAGCAGGTTTGTTTATCAGTACCATAGCAACGCTAAATTCCGCTGGAATTGTCGGATGGGAACCATCCGTAGCTATGGTCCGTAGCCTTTCGCAAGAGTTCAATTTTTTGAACGCATCCGGATGACCAACTGACACGTTTTTTTTTCGCACCACACCCGTTCGGACCCGGTTCGGACCAATTCGCATGCAGTCTGCGAATCTCCATAGGAAATGAATGACTTCCGGTCGTTTCGAAGCCGTATCAGAGCTGATTTCAACTGCCAGTGGGAAGGCGGCGTTAGGCTAATTTACATCTGCAGTCCCTAGACAGGGCAAAATTTAAATCCAACATTAAAAACATGACAACATCTAACAAAACAACAAGACAGATCACAAAACCTACATCGATTCAATTCAATTTTATTTAAATTATCAAATCATAACAAGAGTTATCTCACGACACTTTACAGATAGAGTAGGTCTAGACCACACTCTATAATTTACAAAGACCCAACAATTCCAGTAATTCCCCCAAGAGCAAGCATTTAATGCAACAGTGGCGAGGAAAACTTCCTTTTAGGAAGAAACCTCGGACAGACCCAGGCTCTTGGTAGGTGGTGTCTGACGGTTGGGGGTGTGATGAACAATGGCAATAATAGTCACAATAAAGATAATGAGACAATGACCAGAAATAGTAGTTGTAGTAGTTCATGGCAAAGCGGGGCACTGCAGGGCGTTACAGGACGTAGCAGGGCAGAGCTGGACGTAGCTGGACGTAGCAGGGTGTAGCAGGACGCAGCAGGACGAATCAGGGCACTGTCACTTTATAGCACCTCTGATTTCAAGTAATTCTACGGAAGAAATGTGGGACTTTTACTTTGTAAAATCTCAAAATTGATACATTAAAAATGTTTGATTTTCAGTATGTGTGTATTCAGAGATGTCCTCCACTCAAATATATTATTCATTAGCTGTGTTGGAAACCGTTCCCTATCACACAAATAGTGCACTATGTAGTGTGTTCGCCATTTTGTAGTGGTGTTCGAATTCTCCGCGGTTAATTTCATTCACTATATAGTGCACTATAAAATACCCACAATGCACTGCTAATTTGAGTGTACATATAGTGTACCCTACATTTTACTCCTGTATACCACAATGCAACGCGGCCGTGTTTTCCCGGAGGTGAAGAAGAAGCCGAAGTCACAGCGAAAAACTGAAAAGGAAAAAATGGAGCGTACTTTCGTTTCTTAACAATTGAAATGTAACATGCAACATATAATAATACAACCTTTTACTTTCCTCCTGGATGCTCGGTTTGTTTCAGGGGCGTATTAGAAGTATTTTTGTTTCATTATGTTTACACCTGCCTTCATCACACAAATAACGGGTGAATCTACTGACACAAGTCACGCAACGATGTGTTTTCAGTGAGTGTCCAAAATCTCGTTTGGTCGTTTCCTATATAGTTCACTATTTAATAAACACTATATAGGGACTAGTGAGTGAGTGAGTGAGTGAATGAGGTTACGGTTTCCAACGCAGCTATTGTCTGGAATTATGGAGCAATGTCTTTTATTAGCACCTCAAGTTTCAGATCTGAAGTCATTTCACGGTAGAGGTGTGGTACATTTATTCTGTAAAGTCTATGTGAATATAGGTGGTATTTTGCTGCTTGAACAAACAGCGACTGAGAGTGTTTTTTCAGGGAGGACAGTCCCGTTAGATCAAAAGGAGAGTGTAGCATGAAGCTGATGTGGGTTGTTGTTCACAGTCTGACTCTTGTGTTGTGTAGCTGTTCTGACTGTGACACAACGCTGACATCACTGCCTTATGAAAGATCAGATTGGCTGTATCAGATAAGGTCTACGTCTACATAAATGTAAAGGTCTTCCCTCGTTATCTTCCAGGTCCAAGAGGGGCAAATCCAGAGAGGAATATCCCAGCAGAGGAAAATGTCTCAGCAGAGGACAACATTCCAGCAAAGGACAAGTCCCAGCAGAGGAAAACGTGAGGAAAATGTCCCAGCAGAGGACAATGTCAGGACAACGTCCCAGCAGAGGACAACGTCCCAGCAGAGGACAACGTCCCAGCAGTGGACAACGTGAGAACAACATCTCAGCAGAGGACAACGTCCCAGCAGAGGACAGGCTGTTGTTAATTTAGACACAGTTTATAAACCGAGTATCTGATCCTGTTCTGAACCAGCTTCTGAATAAACTTGTTGAGCGTCGTGTTATAACTGATGATGAAATGCAGTCAGTCAGAACCAAAGCCAGAGCGGACAAAGCACAAGACGTGATGGACACGGTGCGAAGAAAGAGAACTGAAGCCAGCTCAGTTCTGATCGCTGCTCTCTGTCAGCTGGGTCCACACCTTTCCAGAGGGCTGAAGTTAAGCTGAAGCAGAAACAAGAAAATCACATGAATCTCTACGAAAACAGACTGGTACACATTACTTATTGTCATCTTTAAATGAGAAGCTATTACAGTAAAGTCTGTTTGTTTTTTTTGCCTCTGGCTCTGAAATTGATTCAGTCAAGTGAAGAGGGGAGAAAGGGAGAAGAAAACGTGCTGTTCTTTGTCAGCCACTAGATGGAGGCAGAACATCACCGATGGATTAACAGGCTGCAGAGTGAAAACCAGACACACAATTGAGAAAGATTTCTGAGTGAAGATCATACACCTGATGTTTAAAGAGAAAATGGTTGGTTATTTTTCACATCCTTTCTTAGACATTTGTACAGCCTCTGTTATCATCATTACTTTAGAAAAATAACAAAAAGAGAAACAAATTCTGCTGAATGCAACACAGCTATATCAGGCTGGAGGACGTTTGGGCTCTGGACCATATTTTTACATTTTGTCTTTGACATGTTTTCTCGTGGTGACATAAATCTCCAGTGGTATTCCGAGAAAAGGAACAGTAGCTGTATGGGTTGACTGAAGTTCGCCTGCTTTTAATGCTGAATGTTTCAATTGACCAACAATCCTGCACAACCTGTACAGATCTTCCACTTTAAGAAGAGGTATATTTTAACATGTTTCATATATTTCTTTTCTTTCTTTTTATCTTCTTTTAGGGCTGCACGATTAATCTAACGCAATTGCAATTTCCCGCTGCGATTACATAACCACATAACTTTTGCTAGAAAAAAGCAGACTTTATATCTCCATATTATCTCATGTTGTTCATTGTGACCTGGAAACCACAGAAAATAACACACATGATGACAGGACAGACCCTTTGCATGTTAGAGGAGGGGATACACATTATATCAGGTGAAAAACGGCCTGATATTTTGTGTATCCCCTCTGTAACTTACATGGAAGACAGGTGGACAAAGCAGTTAATTGAAAAGCCATATTAAACTAAATTAAATTAAAACAGAAATCACACTAGAGGGCAGGGAGGGACTGGTTAGCAAAGACGAGGCATCCATGCCAGACCACACCTGCAAAGAATGGACAGATGGAGGTAGCCTAGATTAAGGGAAAAAGATATTGTTCATAAACCTGCATGACTCACATAGATAGGCCTATCAGTCGGCCTATGTAGCTAAGGTGCATGGCAATATGGAACTTTGGAAAACACTGTCGATAAATCCACAATACTAAACGACACATTAAACAATTCACACGTCGCCTTCATGTAACCGATAAATAAACGTATTTATGTAGATAAATGAGACCCTTGTTACTATGGAAAACCCTGTAGAGTCTTCCAAGTCGCTATTTGTTCCATTTAAGAGGTGAATTCGAAGTGCAGCAGTTAAACTCCGTTCTGAGTGCACGCGCATGCTGCCAGGGCATACAAATCCTGGCGGGGATAAGTACCTTGGCACGGCCCAGCTATTGGTAGCCGCTGCCTACCTGAGAAAACGTTTTGGAAAAGACTATGGCTATGGACCCAACCAACTCTATTTGGGAGCGGAGGGGAGAACTCCCTCACATGGTACAACCCATGCAGAGGCTGCGGTGTCAGAATGCGGAATGTGTGTTGCCTACATTAGCTAACATGACAAATGTAAAAAGTATATATAGACATATCTATATTTCAATATATACTTATACTGAAAGTCACATATTTGACTACATTATTTTGGCCATGTGTGACTGTGAAAGTATATTTATTATTATGTGAGAGTGTGCGCGGATCGGCTCTGACATTTCTGCATTAAAATGTCTAAAAACGACCATACCTATGTTATATATTTTTATGAGTTGTGTTCTTACACTATCCCAAATGTTTCCACCAAATGTCAAACTCAGAGAAATCTGTTATTTTATTTTCAGACACAGAGCATTTCCTTTAGTCGCCCGTCAGTCAGTGGCGTCACATAACCTCTCACCCTCTAGTTACTCGTAACTGCCGTCAAAACACGGCACCCAGATATGTTCAGGAGTAATTGAAAATCATACAATGTCACAGAAAAAAATACTCGTAACCGTAATACTGGCCTGGGTAATACTGCCCTGGGACATATAGCTAACTAGCTAGTTACCGTTAGCCCCCAGTCAGCTAGAAGCCAGCCACTTTCATTACAGCAATCCCCCCCGGCCAGCACTTAACTCCAGTGCCTGGTGCTTACGATGCTAATGGCAGTTTAATGAAGCGTTGGGAAACAGACCATATCAGACCCAGCATCCGAGTCACAACAGCGGCCATCCAAACATTAGCTAGCTAGCTACGTCTCTGTTAGCGCTACCAGTGTCTGTGCTGAAAATGTCCTCCCTGTCAAATTTCTCCCCCCTTCACGTTTAGCTGTCTTAACGGTTAGCTAAATGAACACAACAAAAGGTGGGTTAAGCACCAAAACGAAAGGTTAACATTACAGAAAAGTTCAAGGGAGATCATTCCGGGCAGCTGGGAGATGTTCTGCTGCTGCACAACAGGCATCGAACGTCGCAGAGATTCCCCCGGCAATCCCCACCCACACCCGTCTCTCAGCCTCGTTAAGTAGCTAGCTAGCGTTACAACAAACCCTGATCGCCCCGGTGTTGAAACCATCCAAAAGGTGACATTGATATGTGAAATAGTTTGTGTTTTAGCTGCTGGCTAATGTTAGCTTGCTGGCTCACTAGCTAACTGGTCAGCTAACAATAAAAATAAAATCAAGAAAAACGTAATTATGTTGGGGAAACTGCAGCTATTTTATTAGAATAACATGAATAAATGTTACTAAACGTGACGTGAACAAACTTGAATGGGTAAACTCGTCCCTGAAGAGATGCATTCTAACAGCAAAGGTGTTTAACACTAAAAAATACAACTCCCATAATTCCATGCAACTTCCCACGTCAACCAAAGTCCATGTTTACCATCCATTGTTTTGGTTTAGAGACCCCTAGCGGCAGAAGGGTTACATATTGTACGTTTAAAGAACAAACGTATTCATAACATAGAATATGTACAGTAGATCCATAGGCCTGACACGTTCTGCTTATCTTGCATCCATTTAACAATTATTTACATACAATCATCCTAATCGGGATTCATGTGGATAAATATGGGCAGGAGGGTGAGCGTGAGCAACCAATAATGATAATAAACTTTATTTGCAACACCTTTCGTACAAGAAACAGCCTAAAGCTCAGTAATTCATAATAACGAAATTACATGCAGCGAGTGCTTTAGATGAAACAACATAATCAATGCAGAATAAGATAGGAAATAAATAATAAATAAAACAGTGATGCAGTAATATTTTCCACCAGGTTGTCCACGTTTATAGACCCAGCATGAAACAACACGGTAAAAACGCACGAGGTGAAGTATCAAGATGTGCTTGTTTCATCGGCAGACCCACGTCAATAACATCCCCGCCGCATGATCACCCAGCCGAGTGTAAGGACAGTCGGATTCTCCTGGCACCGCTGTTCCTTTTGAATTCTCCTTCACACCTTTCCTTGACCTCATGACGTTTACCATCGGGGTTAAGGAGAAGTGGTTAGTAAAGGACTTAGGAGGTAATTGTTGACTTTTCGCCCGCAGCCTCTCCTTCCATGTGCTGGTGTCTGTGTGTTTGATTGCAGGAGTGGAGCCAGCTGTGAGGGAGTCAGGAGTCCAGCTGCATGTCGTCAGCAATCAGCCTCTGCTTTATACTGTACACCTGCTTTCTCCTGCAACTCAGCGTCAGATCGGAGACAAGACTTTGCTGTCAGTCTCGTTCTTGCAATACTGTTCTTCTGTTTGCTTCGTTGTATATCATTCACTAAACCCCGTCTCTGATGTCAGTAATCAGCTGAGGAAGTTTCCTGCTTATTTCTGTTAAGTCTTTAACTTAGACAGGAGTTACAAGGACACATGCCATGCGTACAGTGTTGAGATGTATAATAACATGTCACTTTCTGGATGGATCATACTATGGTTTTAAGCTTAAATTGTTAAAGGTCCAATATGTAATATATTTACTGTAATAAAAAAAACGACCCCAATGGTTCATCAGATATTAAGGAAACATGCTAAGTTGAAATACTATCTTTTCTGACAACAATGCTAATGCCAGTATTTTCTCCTTTTGAAATTTCCATACCATGACGGGAATGTCTGATTGTGTTTTTGCCTGTGTGTTGTTATCAAATGCCCAGTGCCAGGCCGGGTTGCCAGATATACCTGTAAAAACGTAAGACCAGCGTGCTACAGCTGTAACGTTAGTGCAGCCATGAAAGCAGCAAACAAACAAACAGGATCAACGGAGATAGATTCTACCTGACCTAAAAAAAACGGCATGTTTCTAACAGTTGCGTGAACAGAGACGTAACAAACCCCGGGTAAATATTGGAGATGTATTTGAAAGATAGAGACAGCTTAGAGCCCAAAAGGACGCAGAGTTGGCTAATTTCCTCCTGAACAGGTAGTCATTAGCTTCAGGCTACAAGGGACGAGCATTTTATGTCATTTCAACATCTGTGGACTCACATTGAATTATATAGCTAGAATACCCGAGTTGGTTACTCACAAAAACTATTGAGACACAACGAGTTAAGTGATGCTGACTGGTCCTGGCTAACGCCGCCATGCTAACCCTGCTAACTGCTAACCTCCGCATGAACACAGGCTTTTATGACTAATTCTAAGCCCAAAAAGTTTGTCTGTCAGTTGGGTACAGAGCTCCGCATGAGCACGGGCTTTCATGACTGTCAGTATAGCCAGCATCTAACGTTAGCTACTCCGCTGTGCTGTGAAGTAATGTCTGGCTATATGAGACAAGCGTCTAGCAACATTGTTGTGGATGCTGCGGTCTCAGCCTGGCAACCTCCGTAAACTTTGTGTCTGGGGAGGAGGGGGCTGGGGAGACGACGCTCTCCAGTATTTCGAATTTGTACTGCGGTAACTATTTTAAACACTAGCTGTCAGTATTACATGTTGCACCTTCAATATCCTAATGTTACATATAACTTTTGGACTCTGGGAAATCAGGAATTAAGTTTGTTCTCATTGTTTAAAATGAACAGGTGACTGTATGTAAATGCCAGTGACAACAAAGTTTTGAGGTAATCAACGGATTATCAGGCACTGCTGGGATTTGAACCCAGGATCTCCTGTTTACGAGACAGGCGCTTTAACCTCTAAGCTACAGCGCCTCATGCTTTTAAAAGAAATGGTATGCTCAGTGTGTTCCTTTAAGGACTTCTGTAATGTTAAGTCTTAACTTCTCTTTTACCTTGTATGAGCTGTATAATATACAGTATACTGACTGATTGATGAATTCTTCCATTTACTATAACTGATATTTTGCTGAGGTTTGCACTGTTAAAGTCCCCAAGAACAATGAGCAGGGAGTCTGGATGTTAGAATGTGACATCATTCTCAAAAACCTCTTCTGAATTACTAGTAGGTAAGAAATGAAGGATATGTAGCAATGTTCCTCTCTTTACTTACTTACATGAACCCAAATCTCATTTAGGCCTACTGTTCATCATACTGATGTAGCTTTAACTTTCTTAGCTAACTTGACAATACCAACACACGTTAATACGCAGTTTATGATGCATTTTTCTCACTGAGTGATGAGTTGAAGAAGCAGCCTCAACCTGGAGGAACTGCAACGGAAGAGCAATAATTCATATTTCTCCGCAACCTTGATGAGAGGAATTATCTTTTTGGAGTAAATGGGAATTACTATTTTGGGGCAAGCTCTTTCATGCCATAGTTGGGAAATTGAGGAGAGGGTTAAATAAAATGGGTAGAAGAGTTAGAGAAGGTCATTATTGTTAGCAGTGGAGCCGACTGACACATTGTGTGTAGCCTAAGAAGTTACTACATTAAAGTTTTATAAAAGCTTATCTTCGCCTCCTGTAGTTTTATGTACAGCGGAGCAACAGAACAGGAGTGAACGAGAGCTAATGGACAGTAATTAACTGTGATAATTAAAAGTGATACCATGAAGTACGCTGTTACAGATATAGCTCCTGTCGGTACCATGCTAACGCGATTAGCATTACAAGTTCTAGAAACTCCATAAAATCGATAACGTTAAAATTGCACACAAGTGAATTTACCTTCTGTAGACCACAGGCTGTGGGGGGATTTCAGACAGGACACTGCAGCACAGCAACAGTGCTCCGTTCAGACCGAAGCTGCAGGTAAGAGACAGAGAAATGTGTTCGTGTCACAGACTGTTTCCCCTGTCTTTCTCCATGTGTCTGTGTTGTTGCCGTGGTGATTCCCTCACTCTCCCAGCTCCTGATTGCTGCCTAGCTGATTCACCTGCTCCCAGCTGCACACCTGCAACCCATCCACTAATCAACACTGCACCATAGCAACCACTCACTGCTGGCCAGATCCTTGGCTGTTTCTCACTCTCAAGGATTCAAAGAACGGACTTGTGTTCTTGGGGAGAACAACCTTGCTAAATGTTCTTGAAAGAATGGACTCGCAAGTTCACAAGCACAGAAAACGCTGTTAACCGTTTGAGATGATGCGTTCTTCCTGTTATTGTGCAACACCCCCAGCACAGAGTCTGCCTGCAGTGCTCCAAAATAACAGCTAGAAATAAAAACCACAACAATATAACCACTTTATATTTAAACAAGCTCCGGACAAGAAACCCTCATTTTTTTTGTTTATGTTTTAGCTTAAACACCCCTTACTTATTCAAAAGAGTGGAATGCGATCCCTACTATTATTAGTGTATTACTTTTAGTCAGTTAAAAATAAGTAAAAAAAAATAAGCATGCCTCTCTGAATGGGTAAACACTGGCATGTCCTAGGTGTCCCTATTAGTGTTATGTGGAATTATCATTTATATATTATTGTAGTGCACTGTATATGCCCAGGGACAACAGATAGAAATTAGCAATACAAATTAGAAATGTTGGTGTCTCCCCTTTAGTCTACATAACATGCCGTAGCATGTTACCACTTTATGTGCAACTGTTAATTTATCATACAGACTGAAACTCAACTTCTAATTTAAAAAGAAAATCTGAAAACAAATACACCAAAAAAAGTACGAACTAAATACTAAATCTAGTATATAGATAGAAGCAGTGTTGCCACAGTTACTTTGAAAAAGTAACTTAGTTACTTTACAGATTACTTGATTTTAAAAGTAACAAAGTTAGATTACAAGTTACTTTATTAGTTACATTCAACAACTTCCGACAACACCCCCACAGCCTCAACATAAAAATGACAACCGGTTTACTGTGAGGCAGCTCGGCATTGCCAGTAGTAGGGATCTTGTTTATTATGGCACGAAAGAGAGCGAGTCAACCGTGTTAGGGGCAGCATTTCCGCTACAACATACTGCCCGATCAACTTCTTCAACTCTCCCCCACTTACTGGTTTTGCACCAAAGTCCAGCTTTTGTTGTTTGGGTGGACCTCCTGCTCTCTGCTTCGCACCACCTGGTGGGACTTGCTCTGTAAGTTTGACTGCAGTGCTGCGACTCCAAATGTTTCTTCAAATTTGACGTAGTGTTTTTGTAGCTAGAGAGCACTTTGTCGCCACCAGCACAGAGTATACAACGAACCTTAATATTGCCGTCTTTAGCTGACACAAACTCAAAATAGTGACTGTATTTCCAGCTAGGAAACGCGCATCTCTCTCCTCCCTCCATTGTTGTTTACGTTTGTGTTGCTGCGTGGTACAAGTGAACTGTCCACATGCTGAAAACGTGACTTCACTCCCCGAGACGCAAGAAGAAAGCAAAAAATATATATTTTTACTAAGGAAAATGACAAAAATAGTAACGCACAGTGACTTGGATAAGTAACTTTAATCTGATTACTGGTTTGGAAATAGTAACGTGTTAGATTACTCGTTACTGAAAAAAGTGGTTTTACCACGCGTTACTAAGTAACATCACTGGATAGAAGCTAAACAGGTATCTCTCTCCCAGCCTTTGCCTGCTGCGCTGTGTGTGTGACTGCTGGCCAGCGAGGTTGTTTAACTCCGAAAAGGCAGTTAACCATAACTTCCCGTTAATCTTATGGACATGTGTTGTGATATTTAAACAAACAATCCGTCAACAACAGCAAAATAAAAGCCTTGTATTAACGAGAGCGGTCTGAGAGACCTCCAACTTACAGCGGGGTGTCCGAGCGTGACTCTCCGAATGGGTAAACACAGGCATGTCCTAGGTGTCCCTATTAGTGTTATATGGAATTATCATTTCTATATTATTGTAGTGCACTGTATATGCCCAGGGACAACAGCTAGAAATTAGCAATACAAATTAGAAACGTTGGTGTCTCCCCTTTAGTCTACATAACATGTTACCACTTTATGGGCAACTGTTAATTTATCATACAGACTGAAACTCAACTTCTAATTTAAAAAAAATCTGAAAACAAATACACAGAAAAAAGTACGAACTAAATACTAAATCTAATGTATATAGTATATCGATAGAAGATAAACGGGTATCTCTCTCCCCCGCCTTTGCCTGCTGCGCTGTGTGTGACTGCTGGCCAGCGAGGTTGTTAGGCCGCATGCGATTGTGGAGTTTAACTCCGAAAAGGCAGTTAACCATAAATTCCTGTTAATCTTATGATGGACATGTGTTGTGATATTTAAACAAATGCTCAGTCAACGGCAAAATAAAAGTCTTAACGAGAGCGGTCTGAGAGACCTCCAGCTTACAGCGGGGCCTCCGAGCGTGACTGTCCCAGAGACGAGCTATCAACCCCGGCAGGTGCTAGCTGGCTGTCGCATCACTTTATGGAGCAAATTCTCAATACGGCATCTATTTTCGTAAGACTGCCTATATTCTAAATCTACACAGTTGATTGCTTGCGTAAAACGTTCTCAGAACTAAATTTAGTGATGAATAAGATGGCAAAAATTAAAATTGTCCCGTTGTTGGTCCGCCTATGTACCGGAAACCTGACCCTCGCTGAGTGCCGAAATGAATGTTGGGATACAGGTGCTGCCGTGCAGATCATTCAAGTTACCAACCAATGCATCCTCTGTAAAATGGGCGTGTCGAGAACATTTCTGAGAATTTGAATTGTTTTGAAATGCAAACTTGTGTATTGGGACAGTACTTTGGCCACAGAAGATGATGTTTCACAGGGTCACAAGAACACAAGTCCATAGAAGAACACATATTGAGAAACGCCCCTTGTCTTAGCTACAGTGGTAGTGGCACAGCTTAGTCACTTGAACTTTGCATTTCAGAATTTTTCCATTTCTGGCCGAGTGGTTAGGGCGTTGGACTTGAAATAAAAACGTGTCTCCCCACGCAGGTTTGAACCCTGCTCACAGCGATATCTAACTTCAACAATATCATACCTGCAGAGCTTGAAATAATGATTACAATTTTTTATTCATAGAGCACTTGTCAAAATACACGCTACAAAGCACTTTACAAAACAGCAGAATAACACATGACATGCAGTCATAAAAATATCAGGATATATATATATATATATATATATATATATATACACATAAAGACTATTAGGGGCTTTAAACCCTGAACAATGTAAGGAAGTGTAGTAAAACATTTTAAAAGAAATTAAAGACCGTTCAAATACATTTAGACTTAAATGACTCAAACGTGATTAAAACTCAACATTTTTAATAAGTTGGCTGTAAAAGTTTTAAACTTAGTCAAGTTTTTGACTGTTCAGATGAGATCTTGAGTGTAACATTTCATAGACTCTTTCAATTATTTCATTATCAATTACTATTTATACATCTGTATTTATAGTACAATATCATCTTGGTTTTGTGCCATAGCCCTCAGACCTCCATCCCCAAAAAGATAAAACTGGTGCACAGCTGGTTCAGTCTGAAAGAGTCCTCCAGCCTTCCTTAAATACAGGGGGCGGAGTGGTTTCTCTCCTTTGTGGATTCTCACGTGTTTCTGTAAGTGTTCACTGTCCAAAATCTTACTTACAGATTGAGCAGCGAAATGGTTTCTCTCCTTTGTGGATTATCATGCGTTTCTGTAAATGACCACTCCGTCCAAAATCTTTCTTACAGACTGAGCAGTTAAGTGGTCTCTCTCTTGTGTGAGATTTCATGTGCCTCTTCATATCTCCATTGGTGCCAAATCTTTTCCCACACTCAGCGCAGCTAAATGGTTTCTCTCCTGTGTGGATTCGCATGTGTGTCTGTAAATTTCCACTTACTGTAAACGCTTTCTTGCAGACTGAGCAGCTAAATGGTTTATCTCCTGTATGAGATCTCATGTGCCTCTTCACATCTCCATTGGTGCCAAATCTTTTCCCACACTCAGCGCAGCTAAATGGTTTCTCTCCTGTGTGGATTCTCATGTGTGTCTGTAAATTTCCACTCTCTGTAAACGCTTTCTTACAGACTGAGCAGCTAAATGGTTTCTCTCCTGTATGATATCGCATGTGCCTCGTCACATCTCCATTGGTGCCAAATTCTTTCCCACACTCAGCGCAGCTAAATGGTTTCTCTCCTGTGTGGATTATCATGTGTGTCTGTAAACTTCCACTCTCTGTAAAAGCTTTCTTACAGACTGAGCAGCTAAATGGTTTCTCTCCTGTGTGGATTCTCATGTGTTTCTGTAAACTTCCACTCACTGTAAAAGCTTTCTTACAGACTGAGCAGCTAAATGGTTTCTCTCCTGTGTGGATTCTCATGTGCCTCTTCACATCTCCATTGGTGCCAAATCCTTTCCCACACTCAGTGCAGCTAAATGGTTTCTCTCCTGTGTGGATTCTCATGTGTTTCTGTAAATTTCCACTCACTGTAAAAGCTTTCTTACAGACTGAGCAGCTAAATGGTTTCTCTCCTGTATGTGATCTCATATGCCTCGTCACATCTCCATTGGTGCCAAATCTTTTCCCACACTCAGAGCAGCTAAATGCTTTCTCACCAGTAGTACATCTTGAATCACTAACAGGAAATGTATCATTATTCAGAGAGTTTAAACCTGACCGAGGTTCTCTGGTCTGTTCACTGTCATCAGTCTCAGGTTCAGAAGCATCTCCAGTCTTGGCATCAGTGTCTGGTTGTAAATGTGTATCTGGATCTGATTTCATTGCTGGTTCTGGTCCTCCACAGTCCTCTCCATCAGCTTCTGTTTTGATCTCTTCAGTTTGTCTTTGATGAAGCTTTGAGAACTGAGGTTTCTCCTCATCATCTTCACTCTTCACAGGGACCGGAGTGAATGTGAACTTGGTGATATCCACCTCCTCCAGCCCTTGAAGCTTCTCTTCATCCTGACTGATCTGGAGTTCCTCCTGTTCCTCTTTAATGTTTGGGGGCTTTGTGTCCTCCTGGTCCAGACTGGAGCTCCACTCCTGCTGATGTTCTTCACCAACAATCACTTTCTGGACATCTGAAAGGAAAAGGTGAAACACAAACTAACAGCTATTAGTTTTTTTTTTTTTTTTTTTTTTTTTTTAATTATTGTGAAAGGAGAATTTCAGCCAATTTTTACATTAATTTTGATAACTTTAGCTATGCGAGTACTTTTGATAGAAAAAACCCTGACCCGAATCAGTGCAGGTAACACGGAGAAGCTGCAGCTACGTACTACAAGCGTCCCCTGAGCTAAAACGGCAGTGGTCGGGGCAGATTTTAAAGTGCCTTTGTGCCTCTTAACAGACACAAAATGCAATTAATATGTCTGTGCCACATGAACAGGGCCCTTACGTGTCAACGTTTTCAACTCAGACATTCTTTAAATTCACCTACCCTGGTCCCTGTCTCGATCCTGCCAGTAGCTAGCTTGCCCTGCTAGCTGATAGCCGTTAGCTGTTAGCTGCCATCCGGTGAGTGTATTCAGACAGGCTTTTGTGATAATCATCCCAATAACAATCCACGGAGCGGCGGTGGTGTTGCTATGTCCTCCACTTACTGAAGGCTAGCTTAGCTTGCGCTTGGAGCAGCAAGTTCATCTGCCTGTTTCCCCTCCGTCTGTCTCGTTCTTTCCAACTCTTGTGAGGCTAGTTCTTCGTCTGTATACTCGGGTTTGAATAACTAAGGACGACCATCAAACTCAAAAGGCTCTTCCGTGTGTTGTATATCTGCTATATTCTCCATAGTTATGTTACTCCAAGCTTCTTCCCTTGTAAAAAACGCCGCTCTTCACACACTAAGCTCCGATCTGCAAACTACTGTTTACCTTTTCCTGCTACAACTGAATTCCCAGGAGACAGCGCGATGCTACAGCTAAGCTTCAGTAACGCTATTACTGTGCAAGCCACAGACATCGTTTATCCCGTTTCCATGTAGTTACATAGTCACTGATATGGTCATAACCACTACTGTGCTAAATTACCTATTTTGAGGGGGAAATAATCTAAACCTTTCGCTGCGAAGGCATGATCTGTCCTATGCAGGACATCCACCATACCACCGGGCACTCCGTGGATTGTATTTGGGATGATTATCATAGAATACTGGCTGAATACACTCACCGGGCGGCAGCTAGCAGCTACTACCGCACTACTGTTTTTTTTAGGGGGGAATAAACTTCAAGACGTGACATGACCTGTCCTCTGGAAGACATATCCACACCACTGCCGCTCCGTGGATTGTTATTGGGATGATTATCACAGAAGCCTGTCTGAATACACTCACCGGATGGCAGCTAGCAGCTAACGGCTATCAGGGCAAGCTAGCTACCGGCAGGATCGAGACAGGGACTAGGGTAGGTGAATTTAAACAATGTCTGAGTTGAAAACGCATCTTGTTGACACGTAAGGGCCCTGTTTATGTGGCACAGACATATTAATTAGGGCCCGAGCGCCGACAGCAGCGAAGGCCCTATTGAAACTGAAGGAATTATTAGGGCCCAAGCGCCGACAGCGGCGAAGGCCCTATTGAAACTGAAGGAATTATTAGGGCCCGAGCACCGACAGCGGCGAAGGCCCTATTGAAACTGAAGGAATTATTATTATTTTCCCGGCAAATGAATTGGCTTTTTGAGGGGCTTAACATATTCAAAAACTCACCAAATTTGGCGGTCGCATCAAGTCTGGTGAAAATTTACGTATTTTAAGGGTTTCGGGAATAGGCGCGCAAAAATGGCTCGCTAGCGCCCCCTACAATGTTAAAAAAATTGAGCCCCTGCAGTGCGTTTAACGAAGACTCACGAAACTTGGTACACATATGTATCATGTCAAGATGTACAAAAAACGTCATTGAAGCCATACCCTAAGCCCAACAGGAAGTCCGCCACTTTGATTTCAAAGTTCGAAATTAGTGCGATTTTGGCCATTTCCACATGTCGTACTTTAACAAACTCCTCCTAGAGATTTCATCCGATCAACTTCAAATTCGGTCTGTGCCATCTTAAGACATTAAAGATGAAATGTTGTTAAAAGAAAAACTTTTCGTCATAGGGCATGGCCGTGGCGGGGCGGCCATTTTGTGCGTTTCGCCGCCGAAACAGGAAGTGGGTGTAACTCGAGTGTACATTGTCCGATTGGCTCGAAACTTTTCAGGATTCATAAGAGTCCAACCCTGAGGACAAATAAAGGCCGATATTTACTTAAAGTCATAGCGCCCCCTAGTGGCAACAGGAAGTAGGCCTAAAAGTCAAGGTGCTATACTTTAACGAACTCCTCCTAGAGATTTCATCCGATGTACTTCAAACTTGGTCTCTATCATCCCAACACCTTAAAGATGAAAAGTTATTAAAAGAAAAACTTTTCGTCTGACGGTGTGGGCGTGGCGTGGCGGCCATTTTGAGTGTTGAGCGATGAACAAATAAATTGTTGTAACTTGAGTGTACGTTGTCGTATCTGCCTGAAAATTCTCAAGATTGACAAGGGTCCAGGCCTGAGGACACCTACAGGCCATATTTGACTTTTGGTCATAGCGCCCCCCGCTGGCAACAGGAAATGCGCCTTATATGACAAACATCATCCGATTTACATGAAACTTAGAATGTGTGGTCTACATGTGATAATGAGCCGGCCCCTATAATATAACCACGCCCACTTACTCAGGCCACGCCCCCTTTCATAACATTTGTACCGTTTAAGGTAGAGTCTTGTGTGAGGTGTCATTGAATTCAGCAGAGTTCCTTCTTCATTGGTGATCGTTTCGCCCGCCCCCTATGCTTAAGCCACGCCCCCTTTCTTAACATTTGAACCGTTTAAGGTAGGGTCTTGTGTGAGGTGTCATTGAACTCAGCAGAGTTGCTTCTTCATTGGTGATGGTTTGGCCCGCCCCCTTTCACAGATAATGAACTGTATGGCGTAGAGTCTTGTGTGAGGTGTCATTGAACTCAGCAGAGAGTTGCTTCTTCATTGGTGATGTTTGGCCCGCCCCCTATGCTTAAGCCACACCCCCATTCATAACATTTGAACGATTTAAGGTTGACCATTGTGTGACGTATCAATGAAATCAGCAGAGTTCCTTCTTCATTGGTGATGTTTGGCCCGCCCCCTATGCTTAAGCCACGCCCCCTTTCATAACATTTGAACGATTTAAGGTTGACCATTGTGTGAGGTATCAGTGAACTCAGCAGAGAGTTGCTTCTTCATTGGTGAAGGTTAGGCCCACCCCCTATTGTTAAGCCACGCCCCCTTTCATAACATTTGAACAATTTAAGGTTGACCATTGTGTGAGGTATCAGTGAACTCAGCAGAGTTGCTTCTTCATTGGTGATGGTTAGGCCCGCCCCCTATGCTTAAGCCACGCCCCCTTTCATAACATTTGAACCGATTAAAGTAGACCCTTGTGTGAGGTATCATTGAACTCAGCAGAGACTGCCTTTTTAATTGGTGATGGGTTGACCCGGCCCCTATAATTTAGCCATGCCCCTTTTTATAACTGGTGACCCATTTAAGGAAGAGTCTTGTGTGAGGTGTCATTGAACTCAGCAGAGTTGCTTCTTCATTGGTGATGGTTTGGCCCGCCCCCGATGCTTAAGCCACGCCCCGTTCCATAACATTTGAATGATTTAAGGTTGACCATTGTGTGAGGTATCAATGAACTCAGCAGAGTTACTTCATTGGTGATGGTTTGGCCCGCCCCCTATGTTCAAGCCACGCCCCCTTTCATAAATGCTGACCCATCTAAGGTAGAGTCTTGTGTGAGGTATCATTGAACGCAGCAGGGAGTTCCCTTTTCATTGGTGACGGTTTGCGGTGTCTGAGTGCCGCGCAAATGCACGGTCGCAAGGAGCGGCGACCGCCGGTGACCCCGACGCGCGCAAAGGAGCGAGGGCCCGTCCATCGCTGCTTGCAGCTTTAATTGCATTTTGTGTCTGTTAAGAGGCACAAAGGCACTCTAAAACTTGCCCCGACCACTGCCGTTTTACCTCAGGGTACTCTTGTAGTACGTAGCTGCAGCTTCTCCGTGTTACCTGCACTGATTCGGGTCAGGGTTTTTTTCTATCGAAAGTACTCGCGTAGCTATAGCGATCAAGATTAACGTAAAAATTGGCCGGAATTCTCCTTTAACAATACTTTGATAAGTAGCTCTATTCACTCTCATAATAAATAGGGGTGTCAGGATTTTCAATTAAATCTCGATTTAAACATTATTTTTCCAGCACTGATACTACCAATAAGAAGAGGTACATCAATGCAATATGAGTTTACAGAGGGTCAGCTGAGTGCACCATGAAGTCCTGTTGGAGCCAACAAGCTTTAACAATTGTTTGTTTACATAACTCACAGGGGAAGGCAAAATGCCATCACACTGGTAGCTCAAAAGAAGCATGAGGATTGTCCAGTTCTGTTGTTTTTAGGGATGCAACAATTATAGATTTTGTTGGTACGATTATGGTCTGAAAAATAATCACGTTTCATGATTATTATGCATTTATTTCACTGCTAATGAATGAAATCACATGAACACTGTAGATTTTAATTGATGTATTGCTGCCTTTTGAAAGAAAAATAACTAACAATTTGGAATGTTTTGAAATTATATGATCAACGTTTTTGTTTAAATTCATTTGAAAAGATTAGACACTAGAGGCAAATCAGTCACATCACAAACAATGGCCAAGTTGGCAACAGCATAGTGCTGGGTGGTATGACCAAAAATTTGTATCACAGTTTTTAAGATTCTGGCGGTTTCACGGTATATCATGGTATTTTCTTTCTTTTGCTTGCCTGGGTCTTTACATCAGTTTATAATGGCTTATTGTACTGTCAGTATTCAGTACTGTCAGAATATAAAATGAAACGTTTCAATGTCATCATGTTTAGTAAAACTTGTGATTATTAAAGGGTTTGCCTGGCTCCACAACATTATATAATGATATGAAGGAGAATGCATTATAGAATCTAAACTATTTATTGTGCAAAATACAAAGTAGTAAAATAAACTTAAATCGAATTAATACACATACAAACAACTTTAACATTGTTTCCCTTTCAAAATAAAATAGTTGTAAGATAGTTGTATAAAAACTACCTTGGCCACAGGTAAGTTAGGTTGTAGAAAAGTGGGCGAGTGAACGTAGCTCCGCTGTCAGCCTTCTTCGTTGTTTCAATAATGTTAGCAGGTTGGCAGACATATTTCAGCAAGGCATCTTAAATCCAGTGTTTTTGTCATTGCTCTGAACCCGTCTTTCTCAACGGTCTGTAGCGGGACCGTAGGTGGATTGTTATTGCGTTCATTATGTTCCTCAGCTGCATGCTTGAATTGACATGTCTTTAACGTTAGCACGGCTGAATAACGTTAGCGCAACCAAGTAATGTTAAAGCGACAGGCAACAACAGTGGCTAAATTATGTCCGATTCTTTTTAAACAAAAAACTGGAACAACAAACGGCTCCTCTCTTGAGTATACGTTGTTCTGGTGTATCTCTGGTCTTTCTTCATCCTCTTTCTTTCGACTTCTGTTCTCTGCAGTACCGGAGCCTCTCCCAGCTTAACAGACTGTTATGCTACCTGGCTAGCTAGCAGCTATGTTACCCAGAATGCCGTTCGGCGGTGGAAATTTGTAAATGTAAAATTATTAGTGTTAGAAATTTAAGTCACAAATTGTTGCATTCTATGGTGTTTTATCCTGTTAAAGAGAGATAGATGTGGCTTATTAATTGTTGTTATAAAGTTACTACCATGAGTGAGAAGGGTACGCAGTTAACAGGGCTCCCGTTCAAGTCACTCGCAGATTACTTTGGCTGGAGAGCTCTCTGCGGCAATGCAATGGTATTAATGTATATGAAAAATTCATATCATACGGGAAATTAATACCGGTATACGGTACAAACCGGTATACCGCCCAGCACTACAACAACATGGTTGTCCTTAAGAAAACGCTTGCTCTTGGGGGAATTACTGGAATTTTGGGTCTTTGTAAATTATAGTGTGGTCTAGACCTACTCCATCTGTAAAGTGTCCTGAGATAACTCTTATGATTTGATACTATAAATAAAATTGAATTGAATTAAGAAGAAGTTGGACCTTTTTATGGCTAGAAACGGCCTTGCTAGCTGGTGTGTCTAAAATTTGGAGGAGCTGCTTGACAAGATCATGGGGAGATTAGCAGCATATTGCCAATGCTGGATACACATTTATTTACAAATACTGCGTCACTTGTCAGACAATCTGGCGAAAACGCAGGTCTTCCCATTCATTGTGAATGCCTGCGACAAAAAGTTGTGAATGATTCATCTTTTGGAGAAAAGCAACCCAACATCACCCTATGGTGGACAATTAGGTTACTGCAGATCATTCTTGTCAGTCTGCTTTTAACTTACCAGTATCGCTGCCACAAAAAGATTTTAACACTATGAAGGTAAAGCACTGAACTGCCCAAGAGTTTGTGGTGATTGTTTCCTGCCATACTTAAGAGCAACCTGCGGTTCCATTTTTGTGTGCTGATTGGTGATCATTAATCGACGATTGAAAGAATGGTTGGTGAATGGTTTTTATGTGCATATATTAAAGTGATTTTTACTGCCTTAGTATCAGAACTATAATATCTAGAATCTGCAATCCTTTTAAATTATTTTGCATTAAATTTTGAATGAAAGCGCAATCACTTGCATTTCATATTGCCATGGTTTTTTGATCTCTTCATTTAAATGGCAATGTATTTTGCAATTGTCAATTAAATTGTCAATTTTGTCATTGAATTTGAATATGCATTTTGCAATTGACAATTCAAAGTTTCAATGCAATCCTCAATTCAGTTAAAACTATATTGACTAAACATTAGAATGAAATCTTAATCAATTGCATTTCATTTTGCCAGGTTTTTTGGTCTCTTTTTCAATTGGCAATTCAATGTGCCAGTGAAACAGCACCCCCACCCCCCGTATATTGCATTAACATTTACTTGGTCACCCAGCCCAGTCTCATGGCAGTTCATGATATGGTCACGTAATTTAATCTATTGATTCGTGTACACGTTCATCTCGTTCTTTTCGTGTGTCTCAGCACAAATTTTAAACTAATGTATTTCAATGGGAAGCATCTTTTGTGATCACAGCACAAATCTTTCTGCCAGTCAGGCTGCATCAGAGAAGCTGTATACAGCTTTGCTATCATTGGCATTTTTAGCCCAATAACCGCTGTTTTAATCAACATTTATTCACCAGATCTTATCATGGTTTACATGTATTGCTTTTATTGTTATTATTTCGGTCTATTTTGGCCAGGGAAGCTGGGTTGCTTTTTTGTTTATTGATATTTTTAAAACTATAGCGCTACATCTATCAACATTTATTTAGCCGTTATCATGGTATTCATTTCTTTATTTTAATAATATTATTTCGGTCTTATTACCGGTGAAATATTACAGTATGCTGTAAAACAGAACACTATGATATGAGCCGAGCTGGGCGTATTCAAAGGTGATATCCCCCCAATGCATTCATATCAGAGAATCGGACAGTGATCAGCGGGTTTTTAACGACAATATTGCGTCAATGTATATATATTTAATCAGTGGTTTTGTCACCAGCAACAACACATTGCTCAGCTTTGTTCCAGTAAGTTATGCACCGTAATAATGTTTAAAAAAAATCTGCGAAATATTCCGGAAGTGACGTAGTAATTACCGCTCGCTGTCTGTGAAAGATACAAATACATATAATATATTCGTAATATTGATGTTTTTGTCTAACGTTGTATTTGAGGATTGAAATAATAAAGATAACAATAATAATAAAATACAGTTTTATTTATTTGTCTCATGTATTGTTTGCTCGGTCGGCCGGCAGCAATCTGAAATGTAATGAAGCCCATTCACGGCAGACAGCAGAAAAACAGGAGCCGAACCCACCCACCCCGGAAGAACTACAAGTAAACTAGCTTTGTAACAGGTTCTGGGGCGCGTCTATAGAGGGAGCTGTAGTTTTTAAATACAGTTGTATTCAAAATAATAGTAGTCCAACATCACTAACCTCATAAATACATTTTTTTGGTAGAAGTGATATTTCTACATGGCAAATAATTTACTAGTAAGTGTTGTAGAGTCATAGAAAACCAACAGACCCAACAGTCATGACATGAATGCTGTTCATTCTGTGTAATTGAATCTGTAATTGAAAGGGGCATGTTCAAAATAATAGCAGTGTTGTGTTCAATTAGTGAGGTGATTGATTCTGTGAAGAAACAGGTGTCAATTATGGCCCATATTTAAGGAAGGAAGGAAGCAAATGATGTGCATGCTGGTTATAGTGCTTTGATGAAAAAGTTGATTGGAGAGGGGAAAACATAAAGAAGTGCAGAAAATTATAGGCTGCTTAGCCAAAATGACTTCAAATGCCTTGAAATGGCATCTAAAGCCTGAACGACGTGGGAAAAAATGGTCAACTACCATTCGAATGGATCAAAGAACAGCCAAAATGGCAACCAATGATCAGCTCCAGGAAAATCAAAGAAGACTTAAAGTCATCTGTGAGTACTGTTACGATCAGAAGAAGGCTCTGTGAAGCAAAGCTATCAGCTAGAAGCCCCCGCAAAGTCCCATTGCTGAAAAAAAGACATGTACTGAATGGGTTGAAATTTGCCAAAGGACACACTGACTGGCCAAAGGAGAAATGAGGCAACATTCTGTGGACTGATGAGGGCAAAATTGTTCTTTTTGGGTCTAGGGGCAGCAGACAGTTTGTTCGACGACCCACATGCACTGAATTCAAGCCACAGTGAAGACAGTAAAGCATGGTGTTGCAAAAATCATATTATGGGGATGTTTCTCATACTGTGGTGTTGGGCCTATTTATCACATACCAGGGATCATGGATTAGTTTCAATACGTCAAAATACTTGAATAGGTCATGTTGCCATGACAATGACCCAAAACACACCAGTAAGCGAGCAAAGTCTTGGTTCCAGATTAACAAGATTGATGTTATGGAGTGGCCAGCCCAATCCCCAGACCTCAATCCCGTAGAAAACTTGTGGGGTGACACCAAAAATGCTGTTTCTGAGGCAAAACCCAGTAATGCAGAGGAATTGTGGAATGTAGTTCAATCGTCCTGGGCTGAAATACCTGTTCACAGGTGCCAGAAGTTGGTCGACTCCATGCAACACAGATGTGAAGCAATTCTCAGAAATAAGGGTTATGCAACTAAATATTAGTGCAAAAGTAAAGCAAACCCTTGAGACATTTTTCAGTTTATACAGTAAATGTTTGAGTTTGTAAAGAAAAATGCAAATACTGTTATTTTTTTGAACAGCCCAATATTCCTTTTTCTTCACTTTCTGTAAAGGTATAACACAAACTTGATAAATGTTGGTCATGTTTTGATTTGATTTAAATTGGTTTATTTAAACACACTGCTATAACTGTATATTGGTATATTTCTCATAAGTAGAAGTTGGCAGTGTAGAATTTAGGATACTCCCTGGGTTTTTGTTTGGGATGGGGAACACACTGGTGTCATCAGATTTTAAAAATTGAATTGTTAAATAGGTGAAAGTAGCTTATTTGACAGTGCTTATAGTGGGTAAACGTTGGAGACCATATCTACAAGACAGCTGAGGTCCAGAGCTTTCTATAACAGCTGGTCCTCTGTGTGTAGCACCTTCTGTTGCTAAATGACAAGCCTTCAAACATGGACTGGGTTCAAGGTTCAGAGGTCAATATTTCAAAGCAGGAGTAATGTATCCTCTTCAGACTATCTTTGTTATAGTCCTACGACAATATTTCACACAACCATATGCATTATATCATGAAACCTCAAGCAACATTATTTAAAGTTTTAATTGAGGTAGGTCCAAATTAAGCCTATACTTTAGAAATATTTAGTTTACATTGGGGTACCCTAATTCTTCTGCCAGAGGATAAGAGCTCATCAATAAAGATAGATCAGACCATATTCTCTGTGCTTGCCAGGAGAGACAGTCACCTGACAAGCAAGCTTTAAAGGAGATGTTTTTAGATATTGCCATGCTGTAAAATATAGTAGCATAGTAAAATGCTCTGTAATGCAGCCTTGTATAACATAAACCCTCTGATTCACCGTGAGTCTGCTCTAAATGATAACACACACTTTCAACACGGGCCTTCCAGCCAAAGGTGTTGTCCATATAAACACCAAGGTGCCTGTAGAGCAGAGCCGATTGTTTGGTTCATCATTTATGACCTCTGATACCCTCTGACCCATGTCACGACCCTTTCCTCAGTTTGTGAAAATGGTTGAATGAGATGTGTCTGTGTGTAGTATAGGCTGAAATAGAAGTGTGCCAAAAATTCCAAAACACATTTTGTATATATGTACACATACCCATACAAAGCTATGCACATCTTACTCTGTGAACATAAACCTCGGCAACAATCTGCTTATCCTTTTAATTTCCTGATAATTCTTCCTAAAACTACTGTAACCACGGTGATTGATATAAGGATAATCTTCTGAATATAATAATGAATATGTTAGGCCTAGCATAAATTGTTATTTCAAAAAGTCATTTATTTAAAACAACTAATAATGCAGTGTGATTTTAAATCTAACTAAGTCACATAAATATGCTCATGTTTTTTTTTTAACATAGTGTAAACTATCATTTTTTTGTGTCTTACCGGCGTCTTCTGTCTTTGTGTATAAAGGAAAGTTTGCCGCGATCTGCAGGTTTAAATGATGCTATGACTTCCGGGGTAACAGGAAGTGACCTGGAATTATGAGTAATTATTTTATTAGCCGTCAAGGTATCTTGTGGCTTTGTGAAATGTTTGTGTGAATCATATAAATAATATTCAGTAAATTTCTATTAACTTTGGCTGTATTAAGCTTTTATTGTCTACTCACCTGAGCCACCCCTGTCTTTTACTTTTGTGTTGGTATGTTCCAATTTTAGTGGCGGGCTTCAGGCTTATATAGACTGGCAGTGTCATCTGCTAGAGAGAAACTGGAGGGAGGAGGATGTAAGTCTGTTGGATGCCCTCAGAGTTGTGACTTGTTTAAAAAGGTCAATTAGGAAACAGTTGTATGTTTGTATAATGTGATTTTTTTTTACTCAAGTCAATTTAGTTTGTTTACTTGAAAGTAGTTTTTCTGCTTTCCTTAATTTTTTTAATTTTTATATTATCATATTTGCCTTATGGGTCTTAATTGGGGTAAATAATAAAAATCCCATCTTGTCAACCTCATCTCCAACTCCTCTTGAGTGTTTACATTTGCTCACGACTTCTCATCTACATCTACCCTCAACACTGTATTTCTAAACACTCAACTTTTGTATAGTATTTTTCTGCGAAAGGCAAATCAAAGTGCTTAGAATAAAACACTATATTTTCATTATTGGTATTTTTATTGGATAATTCTAACGTACAACGTGCAGCAATCTTTCACAGACGCCGAGCGGTAATTACTACGTCACTTCCGGAATATTTTGCTGATTTTTTTTTTTAAACGTTATTACGGTGCATAACTTACTGGAACAAAGCTGAGCAACGTGTTGTTGCTGGTGACAAAACCACCGATTAAATATATGTACATTGAAGCAATATTGTCGTTAAAAACCCGCTGATCACTGTCCGATTCTCTGATATGAATGCCCGCATTGCATTGTGAGATATCGGCTTTGAATGAACCCAGCTCGGCTCATATCATAGTGTTCTGTTTTACGGCATACTGTAATATTTCACCGGTAATAAGACCGAAATAATATTATTAAAATAAAGAAATGAACACCATGATAACAGATGATGATAAATGTAGCGCTATAGTTTTAAAAATATCAATAAACAACAAAGCAACCCAGCTTCCCTGGCCGAAATAGACCGAAATAACAATAAAAGAAATACATGTAAACCATGATAAGATCTGGTGAATAAATGTTGATTAAAACAGTGGTTATTGGGCTAAAAATACCAATAATAGCGAAACTGTATACAGCTTCTCTGATGCAGCCTGACTGGCAGAAAGAATTGTGCTGTGATCACGAAAGATGCTTCTCATTGAAATACATTAGTTTAAAATCTGTGCTGAGACACACGAAAAAAAACGAGATGAATGTGTCCATGTACACGAATCAATAGATTAAATTACGTGGCCATATCACGAACTGCCATGAGACTGGGTTGGGTCACCGCGCTTTTTTGGTCTCTTTATTCAGTTGGCAATGCAACATGTCAGACGTCTCATCAAGGCGGGGCTTCAGTTAGGACATCACTTCCTTGTTTACTGACTGACAGTCCCGTGCTTCCACTTCACTCAAATCCAGTTGTCAACGCCAGTCAAGGCCACTTCTGTTCCCCTTGTTCGGAAAGTTTAACGTTATACCTTAGATAATGGCCAAACTGCCTGTTCAGCCTAAACTTTGGACATTACCAGTAATTTATTGCAGTGAGACAGTTGTTGGTATTTTGGGTTTATTTACATGATGAGGCATTATAATTAGCATTACCCTGGGTTAGTAAGCTTGCTAAAAATCTAGGCTAACACAAGCAAAGTAACTTTGCTAAAATTAGCCATGTTTACTGCTGGTTGCTCACTAATTTACAACGCTAGAATGGCAGAAAAATGTCTGAGGTAAACACACAAGCATTTCAACCCCTTATCAACCTAACACCAGTCAGGGAAGCGTCCCCCGACGACACCCCTGGAGTAGCCAGACCCTCCTTCAGGGCGCTTTGGAGGAGCGTTTGTTAACTGCAAAGTAAGCTTCCCTAGTGCTGCGTTCAAACACTGTCGAAAATTTTCCAATCATTCCGAAATTACTTTTAAAATAGCCCAGTAAACATTGCTGGGAAATATTCAGGTACTACTGCATGAACCGAAAACACACTTGTAATTAGGTGGCTGTTATAATAAATATGTACCAAAATTACTTTAAATGATGATATTTTCCTCATATACACACCTTCTACTCTTCATAACATTGTGGCAAATTAGCAGCTGAAAGAGCAGAAAGGGCGACTCGGCAGTCTGCTAACTTGTTGCTCAGCCTACCAATATAAGCTGCTTTATTTAAGACTACAAAAACATGTATGCAGGCTCAAATTCAACCACGTTGTTTTATCGGGATAAAGCAATAAGCAGAAGGAAACTCCGCTAGCTGCTAGGCTAATGTAAAGTGCAATGGTACTGCAGTGTTAATGTTTCCCCCTCAGTTGAAAACAGAGAAATGTCTATGCCTTACCTACCGTGTATTATATTTAACGTTACCTGTAGAAATAACTCATAATAATGGGAGGCAAAGTAGAAATCCCCTATATATTTAATGGACTGTCCATCCTCTTGTGCAAAGCTGAAGTGACGAGCAAATTGAGTTTTTTTTCTCAAACAATGGTTATTGTATTTCACTGATTATTATATTTCATATGACACAGTATATGAACTCCTGTAACTTTCACCAGTAAAAAAAAATGTAACCAAACACAAGGCTCCAACTAGGGCTGCACGCAGTTGGAAAAAAACTGACATTGCCATATTTTTTCTGCGATATTATATATATATATATATATATATATATATATATATAAGGGCTGTCCTCGACTAAAGAAATTCTTAGTCGACTAACACTTATATGATTTTGTCGATTAATCGATTAGTTGATGTAATCGACAGAGCTGTGCTCTTTGAGAAGTGATTAAGACTAGAAAAGCACAATATAAATGTAGTTAATGAACCATCTGTAAAACTGAGTTTCTCCACAATTAATCCTGCAAAAGCACCACTTTAAATCTTGTGCTTACCAGAAATGTGCTCATAAGTTTCTTGGAAATGAGTAATTAAGCATGAATAAGCATAAAAAAAATGACTCCTCAACTAAAGAAATCTTAGTCGACTAAGACCAAAACGACCGATTAGTCGACTAATCGACTAAGAGGTGGCAGCCCTAATATAATATATATATATATATATATATATATATATATATATATATATATATATATATATATATATATATATATATATATATAAAAAGATTGTTATTTTTACTAGATGACATAAATAGCTATATTTGGAAATAAATCATTCTTGAATACTGGGGGGATTTTGTAGGGGAGTGCATCTACATAGAAAATGAAAGCTGCAAGCAGCGTTGGACGGGCCCTCGCACCTCCGTGTGCGTCGTGGTTACTGGCGGACGCCGCTCCACGTGACCCTGCATTTGTGCAACGGTCGCAGCGCACACAACAATAATAGAGGAACTCTCTGCTGAGTTAAATGATACCTCACACAAGACTCTACCTTAAACGGTTCAACAGTTATGAAAGGGGGCGTGGCTTAAGCATAAGGGGGCGGGTCAAACCATCACCAATTAAAAAGGAACTCTCTGCTGAGTTCATTGACACCTCACACAAGACTCTACCTTAAACGGTTGAAAAGCCATAAAAGAGGGCGTGGCCTGAGTACATGGGCGTGGTTAAAGTATAGAGGGCGGCTCAGTATCACATGTAGACCACACTTAAGTTTCATGTAAATCGGATGATGTTTGTTTTATAAGGCTGATTTCCTGTTGCCAGCAGGGGGCGCTATTACCAAAAGTCAATTTTGGCCTATAGATGTCCTCAGGCCTGGACCCTTTGAATTTCAGGCAGATATGACAATGTACACTCAAGTTACAACAACGTCTTTGTTCATCAATAAATGCTCAAAATGGCCACCACGCCACGCCCACACCATTAGACAAAAAGTTTTGCTTTTAATATCTTTATCGTTGAGGTCTTTAGATGACACAAACCAAATTTGAAGTTGATCGGATGAAATCTCTGAGTAGTTTGTTAAAGTATAGCACCTATAGTTTTGGGCCTACTTCCTGTTGCCACTAGAGGGCGCTATGACTTTGAGTCAATTTTGGCCGGTAGATGTCCTCAGGGTTGGACTCTTAAGAAAAAAAGTTTCGAGCCAATTGGACAATGTACACTCAAGTTACACCCACTTCCTGTTTCAATGGCGAAACACACAAAATGGCCGCCCTGCCACGGCCAGGCCCCATGACCAAAAAATGTTCTTTTCATATCTTTTCATCTTCACGGTCTTAAGATGGTACAGACCAAATTTGAAGTCGATCGGATGAAATCTCTAGGAGGATGTGTGGAAATGGCCAAAATCGCACTAATTTCAAACTTTCATTTCAAAATGGCGGACTTCCTGTTGCGTTAAGGGTATGGCTCCAATAAGCTTTTTTGTACGTCTTGACATGCTACATATGTGTACCACGTTTCGTTAGTCTATGTTAAACGTACTGCAGGGGCTGAATTTTTTTTTATTTTGTAGGGGGGGGCTAGCGAGCCATTTTTGTGGCAGTAGTTTCGGCGAGCTAACCACGACAGCTAACACATCCACAAGAGTCTCTATTTCAAACATCACTGCAGATTGACTGCTTTTAGTAGCAGAGGTTGATTGTGGGTCGACAATACTGTCGTGATTAGCTAGCTCACCGAAACTAATGCCGATTGCCGAAGTTGCTGGCTGGTTACGCAACGTTAGCTAATTCCGCTAGCATACAGGCTAACTATAGCCAGTTAGCTTTGTATGTAACAAAAACCCACCCATCTCGTAGGAGCGAAGCTTAACATTTCATTCAATAACATTATGGTACAAAAGGTGCACTAACGCAACATGTCTTATGTTGACAACGTGGATGCAGATATAGGAAACTCCGAAGGCAGTCTAATATTTACCTAGCTAGCAGTCTAGGCTAACGCTGTTGCACTAACGTTAGCAAACATCGGCGTAGCTAGCTGTCTAAACTTGTGAAAAGCCGTCCAAGCTGTGTTTCAATTTCCCTCCAATATTATTATACACATAATAAAGACCCACGGACTCGGTCGAGACCAAAAGCCATATTTTGCAACACTAGTGGCACAGACCGAGCCCATAAACAGTGAACAGAGACGGGGCTTTCGTCTGTCGTCTCCCCAACGTGACGTAATGCAATGCATTGTGGGGGAAAAGAGAATCATTGCAAACCGCTGTAAAATAGTACTACTTTTTCGTATTTTATTCTGTTTTGTGATATCCATTGTATTTGATGTTGTTGGATAACAGTTTAAATGTTTATTACCAACAAGCAAATTGCGCAAATTCATTAGAAAATAAACCCTGCAACATGGGCTTTAACCGCTGTCGGTGCTCGGGCCCTAATAACGATGAAAAAGGAACTCTTCTAATGTCAACCATTCTTTGTTGAACTTTAATGCTTTACAAACACCAAAGCAAGCAAGGCTGTGACTACTCTTCTGAAGAGATTTTGGAGAGGGTCATTAGGTAGATCAATACACTGGTTGACTACGTTTCCAGCGCCGTGGCGCCGAACCGTAACGTTAGTTGGGACAGACGCCTTGTTTCTTTAGGCTAACTATATTAGCTTTAGCCTGGCTGGTAGCAGCTTTCTGCGGTGAAAAATGGCCGGGAGATGTCGTGATTACGTTGCATTAATCAGGTGATTTAGTTTGTCTTTGCAGTGAACATAAAACACTGACTACTGTAGCTTCACTACCCATGGAAAAGCATGTGCATCACTGTGTCAGCGGCAGCTGTCGCGTACGGTACTTTTCTACACACTTCCCATAAGAAACCCAGTTGGACTAAAGTTACGTCACATACACACGTTGCCCACATGGCCATCTGTCTTAAAGGGGAAGGGTCGGCTGCTAACAATCATGTAAAAGGAGAACGGTGAAAGTTGACTTTTCTATCAAGCAGCAAAAATGTTTTAGCGTCAACATCGCAACGTACTGCGATGTGACTATCGCGCATGCGCACATTGCGATGTAGACGATGAAACAAAATATCGTGCAGCCCTAGCTCCAAACTACCTTATTTTACTAAGAGCACTGTAGCTTCCCAACTGACATGTTTTAGGGGAACATGCAAAAAATGTAGAACCGACCTGCAACGCAATTTCTTACATTTCCCACATTTTAACGGTATTACTGATTAATGCTTTGGTAATAAATACAGAAACTACAGTCTGGTGTCATATATTTTAGTTCACAGTCACTGAACTTTATTTTAATGGTGCTTAACAAATGCACATTCAGAAATGTAGCTGCAATGTGTGAAATGTAAAAAAATCTATCGTCATGTAGGCCTACTGTATTATTGCCTCCGCCTCCCTCCTCTCTTTTTTTGTTAACACTGAAATAGCAATCCTATCTAACGTGATGAAACTTACATGGAAAGGGGAGTAGGCCTACTGCACTGTAATTCCTGACTGCACTTGAATGCAGCTTTATTTTACTGAGAAAGAAATCAGAGACAGATCGACGGTTTTGTTGTTTGTCAAACATTCAGCTGGACACAAACTCCTGCGCTGTTCAGTGCTTGTGTTTCGTTTTTTTTTGTAAAACTTTCTTGTGGCAGCGATAGAGGCAGTGATGTTTACTGTCAGGACTCTCTCACTGCATCAAAACCCACTGGCAAGTCTGAGCGACGGTTACATGCTTGGCCACCGCAGCGTGACGTCAGATTGACTCAGTCTCAACTTTTTCACCGCAGGCCGCTGCAGTTTTTTCTGGCTTTTTCCCGGTTTTTTTTTTTTTTTTTTTTTTTTTTTGCTCCCACACCCTGCATCCTTTCCATGGATGTTTAATCACATTAGATATAATAACCATTTCAGTGTTGACAAAAAAAAAGACAGAGGAGTAAGACAGAGCCTGTATGAGGCTGTAATACAGTACATTGGCTGTAATACAGTACTGGCATTCTGTAGTCTGCTAATTCTTGATAACAGATTATTAATGTACTTTTTCAGTTATGACTGACTTTCAAACTAGATAATAAAAGTTATATGGCATTATAAACCAGAGCCAGCTCATACAACAATGAATCTCACCCAACAGTGTAACTCTAACGTTAAGTAAGAACAAATATAAGAAGAATATATAACAATGTAAAAGTCTCCCACCTCTCCACTGGTCAGCTGACAGTTTCCTCTCAGAGTTCATGTTGAAGTGCCTCTCCTCAACTTCTCCCTGACCTGCGTTTGAGAAAAACACGAAGCTCACAACATATAAAATAACACACGTTAGCAGGAGCTAGCTGCGGCTAACGTTAGCTTAGCGCGCGGACTCCCTGCAACAACAGCAGTAAACGCGTTTCCGGTCAGAGAAAGAAAACAGACCTGGTCTTTGTAGCTGTGTTTCAGGTTTTAAAACCTCATGCAGCAGTTTGTGATGTTTCTCTCTGGAAGGACACCAAACACTGGCGCGTTTTACTCCGCCGTCCTCATCACGAGGTAAAATGCAAACAATGGGACGGAGGTCGTAGCATCTTCCGGGGCCCGGAAACACAAACACAACTTCCGCTACACTTCTTCTTCTTCTTCTTCTTCTTCTTCTTCTTCTTCTTCTGCTTCTTCTTCTTCTTCTTCTTTTTATTTCCGGCAGACTAGACGCATCTATGGCGTATTGCTGCCCTCCGCTGTTCACTAATCACTATTCCCAACTTGCTTAAAAGTAATTATCTATATATTTTTATATACTCCAATACTTCGCAAGTACTCCATCAGTTTCTTCAATTTGTTCCAACTGTCCAAATTCAATAAAGTGCATAAAGTAAAAACAGTTTCTCCAGTTGCACCCAGTTCCCTGAACAGTTTCTTCCTCTGAGGAGAGTACTTCCTGCACTGCACTAATACATGCTTCACTGTTTCCTTGTCTCCACATTCACACTTTCCATCAGGATGTTTACTAATCAGAGCCAGCCCACTCCTCAGCCCACAATGCCCAAGCCTCAATCTGGATAAAACTACTGCATCTCTTCTCTTACATCTATAAGCACATCTTTCTTTCTCTACCATTCTTTGTACTGAATAATACGTTCTCCCCTTCCTTTCACAATCCCATAAATTTTGCCACATTTCTTTTACTGACCTATTAATTATTTCTGCGTAATCTGGTGACCCATACTGCACATTGATTTGAACTCTTTCTTCCTGTACTGCTTTCTTTGCCACCTCATCTGCCTCCTCATTACCCTCCACACCCATGTGCGCCGGAACCCACATAAACCCCACCTCATACCCTGCTTTATGAATTCTATACAACACTTGCATAATTTCAACAAGCAAATCAGGTCTGGACTTAGATTTGGTACCTTTAATTGTAATTAGGGATGCAGCTGAATCACTACATATGACAGAATGTTCCTGTTTGTTATCTTCAACCCACCTTACTGCCCATAGAACTGCCACCAACTCTGCAGTAAATACTGATAAGTGATCTGGAATCCTACAGCCTTTTTTATAACCTATTTCAGGTATACTAATACCAAAAGCCACTTTACCGCTCTCAGGATCCTTCGACCCGTCAGTATAAATTTGTATGTAGCCTCCCCACATTTGACACTGACGGGCTTTAATCTCCTCCACTACCCCCTCTGACATCTTTCTTTTGCTTGTTTTCAAAAAATATAAATCAACAATGGGATCTGGAATCAACCACAAAGGTACATCTGACCGACATATTAGGGGACACACATTCAAATTCACAATACCAATTTCATCTGCCATAGATTTAAGTGTTTCTGTAAAGTTTGTTTTGACCAATCTTGCTGTTCCCATAAACTCCCAATGCTGGCTCAACAGGTTTTTTGTTGGTAATTTTCCAGTCTGTCCTTTTAGTTTCATTAAATACTTCAACCCCAGTTTACGTCTTCTTATATCTAACAGCATCTCCGCTGGTATTGGAGTTGTACGAAACTCCCCACTACACACTCTAAGGGCTTTCGCTTGGACTATATCAAGTTGACTAGTTACTGAAGGGGCTGCTGACCCATATACCATACAACCATAATCAATAGTTGATCTTATCATTGCTCTGTATATCATCATCATAGAATCACTGTCAGCCCCCCAATCAGACCCAGCCACACACCTTAAAACATTAATTATTTTCCCACATTTAGACGAAACCATCTCAATATGTTTCCTCCATGTCAGTCTTTCATCTAACCACATCCCCAAAAATTTAAAATTTTTAACTCTTTCAATAGTTGTATTATATATTTGTAACAGCCGTGTTGGCATTTTCTTCTTATGTCCAAATACCATGTATTTTGTTTTTTCTATTGATATTTTAAAACCCCAATCATTAGCCCATTCAGATACCCTCTCCAAAGCAGTTTGCGTTTGACCAAAAATATAGGAAAGGTTCCTCCCTCGCTTCCAGAGGGCCCCATCATCTGCAAACAATGAAAACCGAAATCCTTTCCCCACTCTGCTAAACATACCATTAACTAGTATATTAAAAAGAACCGGACTTATAACGCTACCTTGAGGGGTTCCATTCTCTATCCCAACCTCCTCTGATAATTCACTTCCCACCCTTACCTGAATTATCCTGTTACTTAAAAAATTCTTTATCCAATTAAACATTCTTCCTCTGATTCCCGCATCATAAAGTGCAATGAGCAATCCCTCCTTCCAAAGCATATCATAAGCTTTTTCAATGTCCAAAAACACTGCAACAACGGCTTCTTTATTTGTGATGGCTTTTTTAATGTCAATATCTAAATCTAAAACAGCATCCATTGTTTACCGCCCCTGCCTAAATCCACTCTGATATTCCACAAAATATCCACTTTTCTCCAGTTTATCCACAAGTCTATCTGTTATCATGCGCTCCATAATCTTACATAAAACAGAGGTCAATGCAATTGGTCTATAAGAACTTGGGTTATCTGGTTTTTTCCCTGGTTTTACAATTGGAATAATTACAGCATGTTTCCACTCTTTAGGAAGACAACCACTCTCCCATACATTATTAATTAGGGCAAGAATTTCTTCTCCTAACAAATCTCCAGAATTTTTAAATAATTGATATCCCAACCCATCTCTGCCAGGCGAGGTATCTTTACCCTGAGCAAGAACTTTCTTTAGCTCATCTATTGAAAAAAATACATTAATATCATCAGAATTATCACAATCAATTAGCAATTTAGCCATATTAATTCTTGATATTTGACACCTCCTTCTCCTGTTTACCTCATCTACATTTTTGGAGCTGTGTACTTTTTTGAATTGCTTGACCAACATACTAGCTTTCCCTTTATTATTTACAGCTTCATTTCCATCACAGTGGAGGACAGGAATTTCTGTCTGCCGAAAGATACCTGTCATTCTATGAACTAGATTCCAAATCTTTTTTAAGGGCGTATCCGGTCCTAACTTACTACAGAAAGCCTTCCAACTTTGCTTCTTTGCATCCTTAATTCCACGTCTAGCCTTCGCTCTAAGCCTCTTATATTCAACAGCACAATTCTCTAATAGGTGTTTCCGTAAGTTTTTATATGCCCTATTCCTATCACGGACCGCCGAATTACATTCATCAGTCCACCACGGAACCATTACTCCTCTTACTGGAACTTTTTTCTTAGGGATACTCTTAACTGCCGCAACCCGCAACACTTCACTAAGATACCTATTCCACTCATCTACTCCTTTTTCACTATCTATTCCTGACAATCCCATATTCACTCGATCCTCAAACTTGATCCAATTAGCTCTTTTATAATTAAGCCGCAGGGAGCACTGAACTGGCTCCTCAATCAGACACCTACCGAATTTACTAATTATTGGAACATGGTCACTTCCCACTGTATAAAGATCCATTGTTTCCCACCTACTGATCAATGCTAACTCTGCTGATGCAATTGTAATATCTATGGAAGACGTCATTGACCGACTTGTACTAAACCATGTAGGACGACCATCATTTAACACAATTAAATTATTTTTATCTATAAAATCTTCTACAATTTGACCATTTCTGTCTCTCTTCTCACCTCCCCACAGTTCATTATGAGCATTAAAATCCCCAACCCAAATCCCCGGTACACTAATTTTATCTACAATTTCCTGAAAGTGACTCTCTTCTAGCTTAATGCACGGATTATACAAATTCACAATAGAGATTTTCCCTTGATCAGTCCAAACTTCTGTAATGACACACTCTAAAACTGTTTTTATTTCAATTCTTCTATACTGAATCCCTTTTCTAATAAATGTAGCACAACCCCCTCCTGATGTATTTTCCCTATCTTTCCTTTCACATTTGTACCCTGGTATTATAAAATCTAATCTCGGAGTTAACCAAGTTTCCTCAATACAAATAATTTCTGGTTTTTCTTCAAGACAATCTATCAAGTGTTTAAACTCTTGCCCATTCGCAATAAGACTCCTAGCATTCCATTGCATTATGTAAAACATAATACAAAAGACACTAATCACCATCATGTTCATCATGTCTGCTGTCCATTTCCTCTTCCTCACTGTCGTCCAACTCTATGTGTTGACTCTCATTTGGTCTTTGATCTGCACTGTCCTGAGTAAAAGTAAATTCCCATAATTCCTTTGGATTGATCCCCTTGAATCCTAAAAGTTTTTCTGCAGCGGAAGCAATTTCACGTGCCACATCTGACTTTTTGTTTGCCACCATTTTAACTCTCCACATTGCTTCAACCATGAATGCCAATTCATGAATTGAATTCTAATTGCTATTTGTCTCATTTAAAGGCTTATTCTGTACAGAACACGTTACGTGGCTGGTAATGACGTTTAGAAATCATTGAGACTAAACCCGTTCAGATTACGGATCATCTACAGTCTCTTCATTAAGATCAGCAACAGATCGCATGTAGAGCATTTTGACAGCTACTCTGTCTCAATAAAAACAACTGGAGACTGCGTACAAGCTGATGTATGGGTCTGATAACATTTTATGAAATCGGAATCGGACCTAACAAGATGTGAGTATTTCTTTGACTTCCTGTTCAGCCTGAAGGCTGCTGGAATTGGCTGGAAACTGTCCGACTTTACCCCGGCTTTTTGTCACCGCCCCCTGCTGCTTCTGCCTGCTCTCGTCCACTTTACAGGCGAGGCGCAGTTCATCTCGAACAGGCCTAATCTTTCCACCTAGGGAGACGCCAGCCACCCTTAGAGCTTGGGGCGGCCGCTTGTACCCAGTTGTTACCGCTTGATTATCTGATAAATCAATAAAGACAATTAATCTAGACAACTTCAACTTCATATGAAAAAATAAGCATCATTAAGGAGAAGTGACATAGAAATTCACATCTACTGAATATATTTGTGTTTTGGACAATTGGGACGGGCAAAACGGACAATTTAAAGACCTCACTTTGGACTCTGACAAAATGTGCTGTACACTTTTCTCTATTTACTGGTGTTTTATAGACTCAATTATTTATTCCTTGAATATATTCATCAACAATAATATAATGGTTAGTTGCGGATGTAACTCTGTCTCCTCTGACAGACTCTGCTGATGGTAACACGTCTACCGGAAATAATAAGAAGACACTGACAGCATTAATGTGATAGGAAGATCTCAGCCTGCCCTGGTTGTCATGGTGACATAACTCCTGTATTTAGTAATCCATCAGCAGCTTCATATCAAGTTAAAGATCAGTTCCACAGAAATGCAGTTCAGAGAAGTTGACTCAAAGAAGTTCACTACCAGTGGTGGAATGTAACTTAGTACATTTACTCCAGTACCGTACGTAAGTACAAATGTTGAGGTACTTGTACTTTACTTGAGTCTTTTCTTTTCATGCCACTCTCTACTTCTACTCCGCTACATTTCAGAAAGAAATATTGTTCTTTTTACTCCACTACATTCATCTGACAGCTTTAGTTACTAGTTACTTTACACATTACACACGCAAAACACATGTAGTTTATAAAATAAGATGTTTTATTATAAATTAAACTACCCAACAATGTTTAGACCTACAATAAAGCTGATATAATTACATTATTAAACACTTAGTTGATTGACAGAACAGTTTGGATTGTTTCCAGTTTCTAAAATATGAGGATTTTTCTGCACTGAGTACTTTCACTTTTAAGACTTTAAGTACATTTTCCCGATTAAACTTACATACTTTTTCTTAAGAAACATTTTTGATGCAGGACTTTTACTTGTAACAGAGTATTTTTATAGTTTGGTATTAGTATTTTCTTTTTTCTGCCTTTAATTACCGGGACATATACTGTATACATAGACATATATCTATATTTCAATATGTTTTGTTGACTACAGATTTAACTACATTATTTTGGTCATGTGGATTGGCTCTGACGGCATCTCGCGTCAATTAGGGATGGCACGGTTCACAAAACCCACGGTTCGGTTTATATCACGGTTTTAGGGTCACGGTTTTTGGTTCTGTACGGTTCTTGTTATTTTTTCTTTTAATCTTTAACACTCCAGAAATATACTTCAGCATATTATATATAGCTAAAATTAGCATATTGAATGCATGTTGCACAATGCTTGCACACAGGGGCAGTTCTATCTATTGTTTTATTTCTGCTGTCATCATAGGTAACATGAAATCCAAAATGTTCCCACACACCAGACTTATACGACGCTGGCGCATCCTCCAACTCTGGGCAGTCTTCTTTATCTCTCCCACTTGCCATTTCTACACGTGACGTGACCTGCAGCACTCCACACTCCACTTGAGCAGCGGTCGGCTCGGCTCGCCGCCTCTCAAAATCTGACGAAAATCTTTTAAACTGACCTTTGTTGATAAAAAAAAACCAGATAGATTCAGCAACTTTATGGCCTATTTCTGGATTAAAATGTTTTCAGAAACACGTTTCAGTGAACGATTTTCGTAAAATATGAGATCGTATTCAGAATGAGATGCCATTAGAGTCTGTTTTGAAATTCGGGAGCAGCAAGACCCACGTGACGCGTTCGTCCAATCAGCTGCCATGTGTTGCGTTTGTCAGGCTCATCCTGCTTGTCATTTCCGTTAAATGTTTTAACATAGGTGTTGAAAATGGGCACTGCGGCAATAAGTGGTTAGTGCACATTAACAGTGTACTGATGAACCGTGCGACGCACACATGCTCCGAACCGAGACGAGCGAACCGAACGGTTCGGATGTTTTTTCATGAACCATACCACCCATAGCATCAATCACCTTAAAGCAGTAATGCCACTGCAACTAACAGGCCTATCGTGGGATTTTTAAACTGCAAAACAAAAAACTGTAGTTATAAACTTGACAGAGAAAACATAACTCAACTTTTAGCTTCTGAAATAATCAATGAAGTTACGCTGTTGACTGCTGTCCTCGTGTGTAAATGAGCACAGCAGCAGCGGACAGCTCTGCTCTGTTTACAGTTTAGGGAATATTGTCCTCATTAATAATGTATTAATGTACCATCCAACCCTTATAACATAGAATATGTACAGTAGATTTATAGGCCTGACACGTTCTGCTTATCTTGCATCCATTTAACAATTATTTTACTTACAATCATCCATCGGGATTCATGTGGACCAACCAATAATGATAATAAACTTTATTTGCAGAACACGTTTCGTAAAAGAAACAGCCTAAAGCTCAGTAATTTATAATAACAAAATGACATGCAGTGAGTGCTTTACATGAAACAACATAATTAATGCAGAATAAGATAGGAAATAAAATGGTGATGCAGTAATATTTTCTACCGGGTTGTCCACGTTTATAGAGCCAGCCTGAAACAACACAGTGAAAACGCAGGTTGTATTTGTATGTTGTATTTTCCTATTTCCTTTTGAATTCTCCTTCACACCTTTACCTGACCTCATGACGTTTACTATCGGGGTTAAGGAAAAGTGCTTAGCAAAGCTAGAATTATACTGGACGCATCCAAGGTGGCGCACGCCATCGTGACGTCAAAATGGCGTAATATCCTGCTGGCGCGCCCGATTTATGGCGCGCGAGCAGAAGTCGCGCACGGCTCTTTTTTTTTCAGCGGCGCGCGACAAAGCGGAAACGGGAGGCCGAACGGATTCGCCGACAACCAGATGCCAGGACTCTCACAGTGACTGTAAGTCTCTCTTGTAAACTTACTGGGTTAAGATGAGTTCTTTTATGGCGAATGAAAGGCTTGATCCGACCAAGTAGCTCATCGAATCAAATCGAAGCATTGACGGCAATGCTGTAGCCAGTTCTGCCGTTGTTTACCTTTTTCTTCTTCTTCTAGTCCGTAGAAAGAGCAACGTCTGTAGCCTTTGCTCATTAGCGCAACCGCTGTTCAGGAGACACGGCGAAACCCATGGACGTCACATTTGTACGCGCCAGCTGGACTGCGTCTAGTTTATAAGACCCTTAAAGGACTTAGGAGGTAATTGTTGACTTTTCGCCCGCAGCCTCTCCTCCCATGTGCTGGTGTCTGTGTGTTTGATTGCAGGAGTGGAGCCAGGTGTGCGGGAGTCAGGCGTCCAGCTGCATGTCGTCAGCAATCAGCCTCTGCTTTATACTGTACACCTGCTTTCTCCTGCAACTCAGCGTCAGATCGGAGACAAGACTTTGCTGTCAGTCTCGTTCCTGCAATACTGTTCTTCGGTTTGCTTCGTTGTATATCATTCACTAAACCCCTGTCTCTAATGTCAGTAATCAGCGGGGGAAATTTTACGCTTATTTCTGTTAGTTTAAATCTTTAACTTAGACAGGAGTTACGAGGAGACATGCCAGTTGAAATACTATCTTTCCTGACAACAATGCTAATGCCAGTATTTTCTCCTTTTGAAATTTCCGTTCCGTGACGGAATGTCTGTTTGTGTTTTGGCCTGTGTGTTGTTATCAACTGCCCAGTTTGACAGCCAGGCCGGGTTGACAGATATACCTGTAAAATAGTAAACCCAGCGCGCTATAGCTGTAACTTTAGTACAGCCATGAAAGCAGCAAACAAACGAACAGGATCAACGGTGATAGATTCTACCCGGCATGTTTCTAACAGTTGCGTGACCAGAGACAATACAAACCCCGGGTAAATATTGGAGATGTGAAAGACGGAGACAGCTTAGAGCCCAAAAGTGTTGTGAGGAAGACAGAACGGACCCAAACAAGTCAAAAAACAAGTTTTATTGAGGGAGAGGGAAGAGGAAGGAGTGGGGAGGCGGACGCCGGGGACAGGAGTAAGGGCTCTGGGGCTGGGGTAGGACGATGAGGGAGACTGCTGGGGTAGGATGGTGAGGGACTGCTGAGGGAGACTGCTGGGCTAGGACGGTGAGGGACTGCTGAGGGAGACTGCTGGGGTAGGATGGTGAGGGAGCTAGCGGGGGATAGGATAGCGAGGGAGCTTGGGATGCGCGGGGAAACCGGGACCAAGGGAGTCGAAGAGGAGGCACTGGAGTCCGGGGAAGATGGGAGTCGAGGCGGAGGGTGGCTGGAAGCTGGAGCGAAGGCAGGGCAGTACAGGAGCAGAGACAGGATGGAGTGGGGAGCCGTGGAAGGGGGACCGAATGGTGAAGCCAGCTGACTGGAGGTACTGGAAGCGGGTGGAGAGAATGGCTGCAGGGAAGAAACAAAAAAGTTAGCGACAGGTAAGTACAAAAAGTTTTCTCAGAGAGCTTGTGTTAGCGTGTCACCAGAATGACTGAAGCAACGATCAAGCGAAGATGATGAGTGGATCCGGGGTTCATATACTGGGCTTGATTGTAGATGGCTGGCAGGTGTGTACGGCGGGAGAGGTGATTGTGGAATGACGAGCAGGTGCGTGTAGTCAGCTGGCAGGAGCAGGCAGGAGGAGGCAGGAGGAGGGGAAAACACAGGGGACACAGATAGAGGCAAAGCAAACAGAGAAAACTGACAGTGGAAATAAAATAGGCACTAGGAAATCAGAAAACAAAACAAAGACTCACAGCCAGCCGACCCCAACCATAACACAAAAGGATGCCGAGTTGGCTAATTTCCTCCTGAACAGGTAGCTAAGCATTAGCTTCAGGCTAATTTGTCACGGCTACAAGGGACGGGCATTTTATGTTATTTCAACATTCATGTACTCGCATTGAATTATATAGCTAGAGTACCCAAGTTGGTTACTCACAAAAACAAATTGAGACACAGCCAGTAAAGGGATCCCGACTGGTCCTGGCTAACGCTGCCATGCTAATCCTGCTGCTAACGTTACCGGAAGACCAGGCAAGTGGGCCACGGCTGTTTACGTGCAGCCGCTTCAGCGCGCGTAGCCAAACACGGGGAGTTATTTTAAGCACTTTTAATTTTACTTTATCTCTTTACATAAATATTTTTTTCTACTTAAAAAACGAATAAAAAAAAAAATGAAATTTGAATGGTATTATAGGCGCTGATACCGTGAGGGCTCCAGAGCTGCAGCACCCACGGAAAATACTGAGCATCCACGTGTGCCAGACTGCTATAAGGCTACATTCATTTAAAATTAAACATTGCAGTTGTTGCTAAGTGGAGCGCGTGAGTGCTGATCGCGGTTACGTGTCAGTTAAACTTCTCATCTCCAATCCTATCTGTATTTGTGAGAAGTGGCGCTGTCCTGAGTTGAAAGATAGCCTACCTTCGGCTTTATTATCGAGTTAATAGGCGTGTGTTTGTGTCAGCCGCTGTCCATTCCCCAAGGTTCTGAAATGCAAACATTTTTGACTACTTTTTTTTTTAATTGATTTACAAGACTGTCCAAGGGAGACGGGTATCTCTCTGCCGTGTCACACGCTGCTCACCCTCTCCTTCGCCTGCTGTGGCCGGTGTGTGCGAGTGACAGCCCGGTCAGCGAGCTTGGTACATTACGCCCGCAATCTCTTGTGGAGCATTATAACTTAGAAAAACCACAGGTTCCAGTTAATCTCATTTAATTATGTTGTGTTATTTAAACAAACGATCGGGGAAATAAACGCCTCTTGTCCGCGAGTCTCCTGAGAGAGCTCCAGCCAGCTCACAGCGGGGTCTGTGAAGGTGGACAGGCCGACCAGCATGCCAGCAACCCCGGCAGGCACCCGCCGGCTGTCACGTCAGACTGTGGAGCTTCTGAAATCCGACACAGTCGGACCAAATTTGCAATTAGCCATCAATTTTCGTAAAACGGCCCATATTTGAGCTCTACATAGTTGATTTCTCGCATAAAAAAGTCTCAGAAGTGAATTTAGTTATGAAATAGCAGACGAACAATGTATAAAACTTCCAGTTGTTGGCCACAACAGCAATCCATGGTTTTTGTGATTGTTGCGGCGCTTTGCACACCAACACACTTGACTTTGAATTTCTGATTGGGCGGGCCAGCTGTCAATGTGGGCGGGCCCCGTCCAGGCCTGCCCACAGCTCCGCGCCCACGTACAAAGTTTATAGGTTATTATAGAAGAGACTAGGATTAGTGTGTGTCTGACAGGATGGGGGCGCGGCATCACGATGGTGGCTCTCCACGATGATATCGTTCATCGGCACAACCCTAGATCACAGATTTACTGATGCTAAACTGGAGAATATGAATTCTGTATACTTTACACAAAGTGAGCGGCAGATTCTTATGGAAATATGATAACGTGAAACACATTATTTGGCAAAAATAAAAATAGAAACACGGCCGCGGGAGAAAGCGTGGCAGACGATTGCGGACTGCCTGAATGCGTAATTAGCCTAAAAATATACATTTACTGACCACTGCTGCTCTGAATTGAAAATGTCATAATTATACCATTCTAGGAGTTAGGCTAATCATTTGCACAAACAGTTGTAGCCTACTCTTTGCCTTAAAAGTGAACAGAAGATAATGCTACTCAGGCAATTTACCATGAGGATCAATTACAACCACTACATCTACTACATTTACAATGCTAGAATGATGCGTAAATATCTCTCTCTCTCTTACTCTGTCTCTCCCTCTCTCTCGTATGGGCTGAAATATAAATTTCTTAAGTAACATATTAACTCCCACTGCTCGCTTTTAAGGTAAATTGTACAGCTGTTTGTGCAAATGACAAGTGAGTCCTTGAATGTTATTTAAGAGCAGTAGTTTGTAAATGTATATTTTTACACTATTATTCAGAGTTTCCTTCTTTACATATTATATGCTTTGCTTCCTCATGGGCCCATATACGGTCATAGAAAAGGAAGACACTGAAGAAATTGGATTCTGAAATCTAGAAACTATAATGAAGTGATAAATTCCATGCAGTACTGTGAACATGAGTGTAACACAGTGTATTCATCAGTTACTTCCCCGCAGCAAAATATAAGGTAAAAACCCATTGAAGTGTCCTCTCCCTGTTGTTACATGAATGTACAGTAGCCTACACTATATAGTTACTGGTCCAGTGGACTAATATTAAATTAGGATGTACAATTTGGATAGGTTTTTATAATTGTACAATCCTCCCAAATTATAGTCCCAGTTCACTGGAGAAAACACAAATTGTGTGCTAAGAATGCCAAATATGATGTACATGGTAGAGTAACATACATGATGCTTTATTCTTAAAGAATACAAAAAGAAATAAATCGACTAAAATAATGAAAGGCAGTATAGGTCTCTGAGCAGTCTGCCCTTGTTGGAACCCCTATAGAAACACTTCTATAAATAGGACTTTATATATTTCCCTTCACCACTGACTCCATTTAAAATACATTTGTAACTTTATCAGCCTTTTCCAAGTATCCCAACAACTGCCATAATACAGTACATTCATCAAATTCCTGAAAACAATATGAACAGCAGTTTTCATACAGCAGTATAATCAGAATCAGAATCAGAAATACTTTAATAATCCCAGGGGGAAATTATTTTTGTTACCACTCCAGGTATACAAACAACATATACAAACAACATATGTTATCCAGACTTTTAACATATATAATAAAAACAAATATACAGTAATTATATATGTTAAAAGTCTGCATGTATAGCAGCAACAATGGCTGTCACATGAATAATTATTAAAATAATGGTCACAACTTTAAATAATAACAGTGCTTAACTGAACAGCCCATAGCCTGGTCGGGACCACCAACCCACTGGTGAAAAGCTGCTTCAGTCTGATAGACTTCTCCAGCCTTGAGTACAGGGGGCAGAGCCAACCACTAACAGTCAAATCAGGATCACCTCAGTAGAGCAGACGGGGAGAAGAAAAACAAGGGGGGACTGTGTAACACTCACGTGTTGGGCTCTCATGTGTCTATGTAAACTTCTACTCACTGTAAAACCCATCTTACAGACTGAGCAGCTAAATGGTTTCTCTCCTGTGTGGATTCTCATGTGTGTGTGTAAATCTCCACTCCGTTTAAAAGCTTTCTTACAGACTGAGCAGCTAAATGGTCTCTCTCCTGTGTGGGTTCTCATGTGTTTCTGTAAATGTCCACTCTCTATAAAAGCTTTCCTACAGACTGAGCAGCTAAATGGCCTCTCTCCTGTGTGGATTCTCATGTGTCTATATAAATGTCCACTATCTATAAAAGCTTTCCTACAGACAGAGCAGCTAAATGGTTTCTCTCCTGTGTGGATCCTCATGTGTTTCTGTAAACTCCCACTCACTGTAAAAGCTTTCTTACAGACTGAGCAGCTAAATGGTTTGTCTCCTGTGTGAGATCTTGTGTGTCTCGTCAGATGTCCGCTAGTGCCAAACCTTTCCCCACACTCATCCTCACCAGCACTACACCTTAAATCACTAACAGGGTCTGCATCATTATTCAGAGAGTTTAAACCTGACTGAGGTTCTCTGGTCTCCTTCCAATCAGCACTGTCATCAGTCTCAGGTTCAGAAGAGTCTCCAGTCTCGTCATCAGTATCTAGTTGTAAATGTGTATCTAGATCTGAGTTCATGGCTGGTTCTGGTCCTCCACAGTCCTCTGCGTCAGCTTCTGTTTCCATCTGTTCAGTTTGTCTTTGATGAAGCTGTGAGAACTGAGGTTTCTCTTCATCATCTTCACTCTTCACAGGGACCAGAGTGAATGTGAACTTGGTGATATCAGCCTCCTCCAGCCCTTGAAGCTGCTCTCTGTCCTGACTGATCCGGAGGTCCTCCTGTTCCTCTTTAATGTGTGGGGGCTTTGTGTCCTCCTGGTCCAGACTGGAGCTCCACTCCTGCTGATGTTCTTCACCAACAATCACTTTCTGGACATCCGAAGGTAAAGCTGAAACACAAACAAACGGCTATTAATGTGAATGTTAACAGTACTTTGCTAATTTGATATATTCACTCTCATAAGGACTAGGGGTGTCAGGATTCTCAATTCAATCTTCGATTCAAAGATTTTTTGGTAACACTTTATTTGAAGGGGTGCGCATAAGACTGACATGACACCGTCATTATTATGACATGACACCTGTCATGAACATGAAGGAGTCCTTTTGAGTATTCTTGACCGTTATCATTAATGTTTAATTCAGTAAATGATGACACTTTTAATGCAAAGTTAGCACTGTCCGAGATGTCTTCGTCATGACAACTTGACATTAAACAAGACAATACAACCTGTCGATGTCTTTGTAATGACAACTTGACATTGTCCTAGACAACATAACCTGTCATATGTCATGACAGGCCCAATTATCAAAACTTTAATAAACTATTTAGCTTTAAGCGTTAACATTACATTAAACTGTCATTAAGAGGTTGGTTTTTACATTGGCTGTCATGAGAGCATTATAATTGTGTCATGAATATTTTTTTCTTGACTTCAAGCAAAGTGAAATTTTTTTCAAATTTCATCATCAAATGCTTATATGACGGTGTCATGAATAATATCCTTGACCTCAAGTAAAGTGGAACCATTTGGACTTAGTTATAAAACGACAGTTTGACGACAGTGAATGCAGTACCGAGGTGATTTATTGAGTTTTGGACTTGTTGATAACTATAGTTAGCTGCCGTTAGCTCTGTTAGCTGTAACGTTACAGCTGTCCAGTTAGCTAGCTAGCTGACTCAGCCCTGGGCTGCAAAGAGCTAAACCCGGAAAGAAAACCACCTCGGTAACGTTAGTGCATTCCCGGTCATAAACTGGCCTCCTCCGTAAGTCTCGGAGGCTGTTTTTAGTCCCGGTCTGGCAACACCGACTCAGCTAAAGCGCTAGCATGGCGGAATGAATTGAATCCGACTGAATGGCTCCGAAACTGCCCTGGTGGAAACCCAGCTTCACGCACATTCAGCGCTATTGGCTACTAATCAATATCTGCTACGCGACAAGCACCCTCCCTACTCGTTGCCTTCGTTGGTTCGATTGGTTAGGTTTAGGCATAAGGAGTGCAATTGGTTAGTGTAAGAATACCAGGGTTGGCCAATCAGAGGCAGAGTAGGGCGGGACATGTCTTCACCATCAAATTTGCTCGGCACGGAGCTTTTGGTGTCTGTGACCACGGCTAGATGGATGGGACCAAACACAGCAGAGACAAGTTTTACGACTGAGAATACACTGCCGAGAGGGTTTTCCTTCCAGGTTTGGCTCTTAGCAGCCCCGGGCTGAGTCAGCTAACTGAATTCACTAGCTAACGGCAGTTACCTACAGTTAACGGTTACTTTAGTAAGCTGCCGTAAGCTAGTTTTAGCAACAAGAAACGTTAGCCTAAAGCTAACATTATCCGTTAAAAATTAATTAAATCACCCCCGGTACTGCATTCACTGTTGTCAAACTGCTTTTATAACTTTTGAGACATCTTATGACGTCCATCTCAGCAAAGAACAGAGAAATGTTGAGTTACAGCAGTGCGGTCTAGAAGCACAGCAGTCAAGCAGCTGAGAAGAGCAGAGAGGGCGACTCGGCAGTCTGCAAACTTGTTGATCAGCCTACCAATAAAAGCGGCTCTGTTTTAGGCTACAGAAACGTGCATGCAGGCTAAAATTCAACTGCGTTGTTTTGTCGGAATTTAGCAATAAGCAGAAGTTAACTCCGCTAGCTGCTAGGCTAATATATGCAGTTGATCGTGCAATGGTACTGCAGTGCTAATGTTTCCACCTCAGCTGAGAACAGAGAAATGTCTATGCCTTACCTACCGTGTATTATATTAAACGTTACCTGTAGAAATAATTCATGATAATGTGAGACAAAATAGAAATCCCCCATATATTTAATGGACTGTCCATCCTCTTGGGCAAAGCTGAAGTGACGAGCAACTTGACTTTTTTTTCTCCATAATCTCTTGAATATAGGATAGAACACAATGATGATAACTAAACAATGACTTTTGTGTTTGTTATATTTCATATCACACGACATATGAACTCCTGTAAACTTTCACCAGTAAAATAATTTAACCAAATAATTTGGTAATAAAAATAAACCATCTGCTGTCACATTTTAGTTCACAGTCACTGAACTTTAGTTGAACGGTGCTTAACAAATGCACATTCAGAAATACAAAGTATTATTATCGTCATGTCGGCCCATTTCCTCTGCCTCATTCAGGCTCTGCCTCCCTCCTCTCTGTCTTTTTTTTAACACTGAAATAGCTATCATATCTAACGTGATGAAACGTCCATGGTCATTCCCGACTGCACTTGAATGCAGCTTTATTTCACTGAGAAAGAGAGAAAGAAAAGAGACAGATTGACTGTGCTTTGTTGTTTGTCAAACATTCAGCTGGACACAAACTCTTGGGCAGTTCAGTGCTTGTGTTTCGGGTTTTTTTTTACCCTCATGGTGTTTTAAATACTTTCTTGTGGCAGCGATAGAGGCAGTGATGTTTACTGTCAGGACTCTCTCACTGCCTCAAAACACACTGGCAAGTCTGAGTGACGGTTACATGCTTGGCCACCGCAGCGGTTGACTCAGTCTCAACTTTTCGCCGCTGCAGTTTTTTCTGGCTCTACCTGCAGCTTCCCACGCCACAGTACCACCCCCATTCATAATGAATGGAAAGTCTTGAGTTTTAGCTAGGGCTGCACGATCTTAGGAAAATATCTAATTGTGATTATTTGGACCATTATTGCGATTGCGATATGATTCACGATATTGGAGGAAATGATCATTTTTGTATCATTATTCTCATTTTCATTCAAAAATGTGTGATTTTTTTTCGAGGATCTGTACCAAAAAAAGATTTTTTCTTTAGTCTGTAGGATATGATTTTGTAGGCCGGGATGTCTCTGCAGCACCACATTACTTTATTTTAAAATGGTTTGACACATATTTTGCCTTTAACAAATATTGCGCACCCCTGCGATTTGGATATTGCTGTTTTATCGAAATTGCAATATGAACTATATTGCAATTTCGATAAAATTGCGATTAATTGTGCAGTTTTAGCCGCACTGTGTGATGGCCAACCGGGTAATGTGAATGCAGCTAATCACTCACGGACCTGCCCCCTCTCCCACACATTGAAAAAACTCTGGACTTATCGCTCTCTCCGCGTTTTGTGACAAGGAATAAATTCTTTTTTTAAAGTCGTCAAATTTGCAGGTCGTGCACGTGCGAGTAGTTGTAAAACGTAATTGCACCGTCTCAAAAAATGGCCGCAAAATAAGGAGCCCTGAAATAAATTAATAAAAAAGGGAGGTGATGATGTCATCAGCGAAGTAGAATGAGTCGGGTGGTGGCGTTCAGAGAGTCCCTGTACAGTAAACAGGAAACATCACTGCCTCTGTCGCTGCCACGAGAAAGTTTTAAAACACCAAACACAAGCACTGAACTGTCCTGGGGTCCGTTTCAGGAAGGAGGTTTAACAAACTCTGAGTCTAACCCTGATGTCTGAGTTAATTTACCCTGAGATGGGAACAACGACTTTGAACATGTATTTCGTTACAAAAAGCAAGTTGTGGGAGAAAATTGCTGCTCGAGTCAATGCGTAAGCATTAACAGTGTATTAATTTCATATTTAATCACAGTTAACTTATAATATTACTGGTGAAAACTGGAATTGTATTACACCTATAATTTCATTTGGGTGCAATCCTGCGGGCGAAAAAGTAAGATAGGCCTACTACTATATCCCATTCTGAGGCTGCAGCACCATGATCATTAACAGAACTATAATGTATAATAATTTATTTCATTTTAATGGCTCTCACTGGTTTGTGTCCAGGGAACAACTACAAAAAACGTTTAAAAAATGTTTCAGAGCGAGTCACACTTTTCTGACGGCTACAGTGGCTTTACTATTAGCCTACAGTATGATCCGCATCACCAATAAAGAAAAATGCCGTTTGCAAAAAACGTAATGCGACACAAAGAATCTGCTGGGATGTTAAAGCATGTCCACAATGGTGGATGTTAGTGATATGAGGACGGATAAGGTATCTACATATCTGATGGTCTGTGAAAAAATGTGGAAATGAAAATACATTTAGTCGGGACTCAATATCATCCCCCGACGTAAACTCTCTGTGAAGTAATACAGCTTTTTCATCAACGGGATCGTCGACAAAAGGACATGACATGTTTGAGAAAAAAAGTTTCATAATCTGCCTAACAATAAGTTTTATTTGTTAAGTTTTTATTCATGCAGATAAAAAAACTGCATTAAAATGTGCCTGATACAGGCTAAATGAATGAATGAGGAAATGAGAGAGAAGAAACCTCAAGTTTCTTGAAGAAAACCTGCTCCCGACCAGGTTAGGTTCACAGACTCAGTTACCATAGTAACTGACTCTGAGGTTAAGTTACCTCTCTTTCTGAAACGGAAAACCCAGAGTTTCCCTCATCTCAGGGTTAACAAACTCAGAGTTTTCACTAAACCTGCTTTCTGTAACGGACCCCAGGAGTTTGTGGAACAGCTGACTGTTTGCCAAACAATACACAGCCACTTTTCTTTTTCTCCTTCTCTGTGGAATACAGCTCCAGTCAATTGCGGTCGGGTCCGCTGAGATCTATAAACGATGCGACGGAAAACAGTCGGCCTTATTGTCAAATATAACGTTTACTTGTGCTACATTGAAGACACTAGTAGACTGGTACATTGGTGATTAAAGACATAACTATTGACCTCGACAGAACAAATAGTTCTTGTGTGTTTTGAGTGTTGTGAGCTCTGTCTCTGGCTTGCTCATCGCTCATTATTTACCACACTGGGTGTTTGATGTTTAGATGCTGTAGTCCCATTTCCATGGATGTTTAAATCACATTAGATATAATAGTCATTTCAGTGTTGACAAAAAAAACAGAGAGAAGGGATGCTAAGGCTGTAATATAGTACAATGACATTAATAATAGTTAGAACAGGGCTTGGTTGAATTCAACGGCATTCTGCGGTCTGCTAATTCTTGATAACAGACCGTTGCTAAGAATAACAGACCTTTGCCATGCATAGCAGAGCGTCGCCATGGACGCAGTGTGGTTAATTTATCTGCTGTGGCAAAAAGTGGAGCACCTCCTGTAACCTCAGTTATGACTGAATTTCAAACTAGACAATAATAAAAGTTATGGCATTATAAACCATAGCCAGCTCATACAACAATGAATATCTTCCGACAGGGTGACGTTAAGTAAGAAAAAAAAGATAAGAATATATAACATTGTAAACGTCTCCCACCTCTCCGCTGGTCAGCTGACAGTTTCCTCTCAGAGTTCATGTTGAAGTTCCTCTCCTCGACTTCTCTCCGACCTGCGTTTGAGAAAAATACGAAGCTCACAACATATAAAATAACACGTTAGCAGGAGCTAGCTGCGGCTAACGTTAGCTTAGCGCGCGGACTCCCTGCAACAACAGCAGTAAACGCGTTTCCGGTCAGAGAAAGAAAACAGACCTGCTCTTTGTAGCATCGTTTCAGGTTTTAAAACCTAATCCAGCAGTTTGTGATGTTTCTCTCTGTAGGAAACTAAACACTGGCTCGTTTTACTCCGCCGTCCTCATCACGAGCTAAAATGCAAACAATAGGACGGAGGTCGTAACATCTTCCGAGACCCGGAAACACAAACACAACTTCCGCTACACTCCTCTGCCCTTCAGAATAAAAAAGTGTCTTAAGAGTCGATTTTACCCACTGTCCTTTAATAAGATGAGTGGTTAAATGTAACTAAGTACATTTACTCGTGTACTGTACTTAGGTTTAATTCTGAGGTATTGTCATACTTTATACTTCTAATGAATTGTACGTTTGATTGACTGCACTACTACTACAGTACTAAATGAGGTCTCTCTGTTCTCTAAAGCCTCTTGTTGATATTTAAATATGAAAAAATGTGAAAGATATACACTATTCATGATTACCCTCTGATCATTGTGTATAATATACATGTAACTTTGAAGTTAAATATTTAAGGACCATAGTTACAAATAATAAGAATATAAGGGAAACTGTAATATAGAAAATGATATACAGGAGATTCAAAGATTCAAAATCCTTTATTAATCCCACAATGGGGAAATTCACACTGTTGCAGCAGCAAGGAATAGTAGGAAAAGTAACAGAACAGTAGAACTATTCTAAATAGATGGCTTCAGAGGGACTTCTCTATCTTTGGATTTATTTTGCTAACGGAGATGGAGCGTTCATCTAGACTCATCATCTTCTGCTTATCCAGGGTTGGGTCGCGTGGGCAGCAGCTCCAGCAAACTTCCCTTTCCTGAGACATATTAGCCAGCTCTGACTGGGGGATCCCGAGGCGTTCCCAGGCCAGGGAGGAGATATAATCCCTCCACCTAGTCCTGGGTCTTCCCTGAAGCCTCTGGACGTGCCTGGAACACCTCCCTAGGGCGGCCGCTTGTACCCAGTTGTTACCGCTTGATTATCTGATAAATCAATAAAGACAATTAATCTACACAACTTCAACTTCATATGGAAAAATAAGCATCATTATACAAGGAGATGTGATATTGTAAAAATCTGTTGAGGAAGGAGGTCTAAATCCTATTATCTCTGATCCAATGAAGTGTGACATCAAATTGAAATGGTTATAAAAGGTTCCTTAGGAAAGGTGAAAATGTTTGGTTTGATATTCCATTGAAATCTTCAGTAATCTTAGTGGTATTGGTTTCTTTATTAAGATGTGACTTTGATATTTCCAAACTACCACTCAAGTTATCTGCTTTCAATCAACAAGTGTGTCGAGGAAACACTGGGAGAGAAGAAGCTGCTCTTTTTCTTCCTCTTCAGACGGTGTCTGTGTGCGTCTGATCCCAGGATGCCGTCATAACCTCATAACTTCAGATTCCAAGTCTAAAAAATACATCATAGTGATGTCAAAACAAGTCTAAACAGTGTCAGGAACCCAGTCAGTTTCTGGGAAATCACACATCAGATGATGTAGTTCTAGTATCTGTCCACTAGATTGAGTTAACTGACCATCTAATGAAATAACTTTCATCACTGGTCCACTACTACTGTATATTTGGGACATTACGAGGCAGAAAGTTGCCAGAGATCCCTGGGCGAGGCTGTTTACTGTGTTCCTCAGTCCTGGTTCCCTATCAAAGTGGGACCAGAAACTCCAGAACCTCAAGCTGCCACAGATGGAGTCTGCTTTTAAACCTCTTCTTCAAACAAACTCTGGCCTTCAAATACTGTAAAGGCCTTTTTTCTCGCTTATTCATGTAAAGACTTCATACCTTTGTTTTAATGACATATAGTAAATTGTATTTCTTGTTAAGAAGATATCTTAGAAATCAGGTTCCAGCTGAATAATCAGACTACTTCAGTTTGGTGATATCTAAATACATCTTTTCATTAAAGGTGCCATGGCATGACATTTTTTTTTTTTTTTTAAGTTTTTTAACATTAATATGATTTCCCCTAGCCTGCCTATGGTCCCCCAGTGGCTAGAAATGGCAATAGGTGTAAACCAAGCCCTGGGTATCCTGCTCTGCCTTTGAGAAAATGAAAGTTCAGGTGGGCCGATCTGGAATCTTCCCTTTATGACTGTTAAGACAAGTATTTAGTGCCAATTTAAGTTGTTTGGGTTTGTTAAATTTTTTGTCTCAATACCAATAGCGTCAGGTAGGACCAGTAAAATGAACGTAACATATCACGTAAGAGGGCAGTCCTGCGCCAAAGTAGGTCAAGGAGGAGGAGCGCAGGTTACGGGTAGCTTCCGTTTTATCCATCCAGGTGATAAAAGACGCCGTCTTAATGAGTGCAGCTAGTGCCGACAAGCGTGCAGTGAATGTGAGGAGTAGACAAAGAAACTAAGAGTTTGGACAGGGTGCATCAGTGTACAGGAGACCTCAGAGACGCTATTGGTAAGTGAGCATTTTTGTTTATATCGTGGTGGCCTGAAACCTAATGATTAATTTAAAATGAGAGGGGAAAAAAGCGCATTTTGTTTCTGGTTTGTGCGCTTGGGTTTCAGAGGACGATAAGAGGAGCTGTCTTAAAATGTTTGTAGCACTGTGGCTGCTAGACATTTTACCTTGTTGAAACTATGTATATATATATATATATATATATATATATATATGTATGTATGTGTGTATATGTATGTGTGTATATATATATATGTATATATATATATATATGTATATATATATACAGTCATGTGAACAAATTAGGACACCCATTCTAAAGTTGACTAAAAAGAGGAATAAAAAAATCATCTTTAGGAAATTGATCTTAATGCCTTAATTAAAAAAATGAGGAAAAATCCAATCTTTAAGGACACCAGTTTTCTTTGTGAATGAATAACGTATCGTAAATAAATAAATGTTCTTCCTTAAAATACAGGGGGCATAAGTAAGTACACCCCTATGTTAAATTCCCATAGAGGCAGGCAGATTTTTATTTTTAACAGCCAGTTATTTCATGGATCCAGGATACTATGCATCCTGATAAAGTTCCCTTGGCCTTTGAAATTAAAATAGCCCCACATCATCACATACCGTTCACTATACCTAAAGATTGGCATGGTTTTATTTCAGTTAGCCTAATAGCTGGTTTGATTTGCATTGAGAGATGATTTTATGGAAAGTACCCCATGCCAATCTCTAGGTATGGTGAAGGGTATGTCATGATGTGGGGCTATTTTAATTTCAAAGGCCAAGGGAACTTTATCAGGATGCATAGTATCCTGGATCTATGAAATAACTGTCCTTTGAAAATAAAAATCTGCCTGCCTCTATGGGAATTATATATATATATATATTTTAAGGAAAAACATTTATTTATTTATGATACATTATTCATTCACAAAGAAAATTGGTGTCCTTAAAGGTTGTATTTTTCCTCATTTTTTTAATTAAGGCATTAAGATCAATTTCCAAAAGATGATTTTTTTATTCCTCTTTTTAGTCAACTTTAGCATGGGTGTCCTAATTTTTTCACGACTATATATATATATATATATATATATATATATATATATATATATATATATATATACAAATAAATGCCTGCAGAAGGAGTGAGTTGTGAACGTGTCCTCTGTCGTCATCCTAAGCCCTTTTCAAGTTTGAGGCAGTCACTGATGAAAACACCCAGATAACTTGACAATGATGTCATAAGGGGAAAGGTTACCTCCCCTTTCTCTGCTTTGCCCGTCCAGAGAATTTGGCCCGCCCATGAGAAAGAGAGAGACATCATGGTTTGAAAACAAGCAAAGTGGCAGTTGGTCAAGGCCACACCCCCACCCTCCACCTTGCCCCCCCTCTCTCCTCCTCAATAGCATTTAAAGTTACAGACACAGAAATGGCACATCCTAAGGAAAGCTCATTGTGGGACTGGCTCTAGTGGCTGTAATTCTGCACCAAAGCTGAATTTCGGGAAAGAGACTTCAGATACAGTATTAGGGGACCATTAAGGCCTATATAAAAGAGACTTCAGATACAGTATTAGGAGACCACTAAGGTCTATATAAAAGAGACTTCAGATACAGTATTAGGGGACCACTAAGGTCTATATAAAAGAGACTTCAGATACAGTATTAGGGGACCACTAAGGTCTATATAAAAGAGACTTCAGATACAGTATTAGGGGACCACTAAGGCCTATATAAAAGCATCCAAAAAGCAGCATGTCATCGGAACTTTAAAAGTTAAACTACAGAATGGTGTGGATAATACATTTGTAATGTCCTCTTTATAGCTATGGTCCTTTTAACCAGCGGTAACTTTCTCAGTAGTAATTCCGCCGTATGTCCTTCTCAGTTTAATGTCTAGTTACTCGGTTTCTCCTCCTAACCAAAAATATTGAAATGACTGTGAGAAGAAAGAAATATATTGTTCTCTCAAAGCTGTTTAATTTAGAGGTATTTTTGATGGAAATAGTTCATTTTTTATTATGACGAAATGTTGGGCTAATGAGAATACATTGATCTTGAGTCTATAACAAAATTGTTTTGATTATCCATTGTTTTTAAATGTACTGAGTGGCATTTTCCCTGCCTTTTCCTGTTCACAGTCTGTGATGGGAGTGCCATTTTGTGAATGAATGACGTCATTCAAGAGCCGGACCTGATTGGTCCTGGTTAGTCAACCAAACTATTTAAGGCTATGGTTGAGGTGAATGTGTGTATTTTTCTAAATAAATTATTGCTTGCGTAATGGTCAGTGTGCGGGACTTTTCTCTCAACTTTTTGATCTGCTATTTCTGATCACATTCTACGCACCTGCCCGACAAAAGAGTGCAAAAAAGTTTTCTTACGTTATTATGACGACATAAAAACGATCACAGCACAAAACAGCCAAACAGCATTTTTTTTTTTTATTCAATTTAAATTGAATTGAATGTATTAATTTAGGAAAATACGCTCAGTATAATATGTATTTATCACAAAATGCATTTATTACGGATGGTCCACCAGCCGACGTTGATCTGACACATTTTAATTGTGTGACAGCAATGATGTAAATAACGGCGCTGTGTCGTGTCCGAAAGTAGTTTTTTTTTAACATGTTGCCAATGAGCTCACTACAGATATTACTGGTTTGATTTGGCGCACTTTCTGCCACTTAAATGTGACAGTCGTCTACATTTAACTCCCCATAAAGTGAGTAGGGATTAATGATTGAGTGAGTGATTTCAGACACAGACACAGTCATGGGACAGACCAAAACAAAATGTGCAGGGGGAAAGCAACCTGTGGTTGAAGCTGCTCTGTCAAGTGGATTGATACAATGTCAATTGCAATAAAAAGCTGCAATCTGTAGTTATTTTCCACCAAAACAATGTGGTGTTCATTCACATACATTCTCTATCACTATTCTATCAAGTTAAAGCAATTTAATTATTTGATGAAAAAGGTTGAAAAAGGTTATGAGGAGCAGGCAGGCAGAGATTCTATGGCACAGGAAAAGCAGGTTAGAGGCAAATCAGACAAAATACACGCACAATTCAAGTGACTAATCTGTGCCACTACCACTGTAGCTGAGACAAGGGCCGTTTTCTAAATCACCTACTACATCCTGCCCTTTCAGCCGCTGCTCTCCCTCGCGTCTGCCTGCTCCGTGGGCGGTGTGTGTGAGTGACAGCCCGGTCAGCGAGCTTGTTACGTTGCACCCGCAATCTCTTGTTGAGCTTTATAATTTCGAAAAAACCACAGGTTCCAGTTAATCTGATAATGGATATGTGTGTTGTGTTATTTAAACAAATGATCGGGGAAATAAACGCCTCTTGTCCGCGAGTCTCCTGAGAGAGCTCCAGCCAGCTCACAGCGCGGTCTGTGAAGGTGGACAGGCCGAGCGACAGGCCAGCAACCCCGGCAGGCTCCCTGTTGGCTGTCACGTCAGACTGTGGAGCTTCTGAAATCCGACTCCCTCACACCGAATTTGCAATTAGCCATCAATTTTCATAACACTGCCCATATTCGAGCTCTACATAGTTGATTTCTCACATAAAAAAGTCTCAGAAGTGAATTTAGTGATGAAATAGCATACAAACACTGTAAAAAGTTTCCAGTTGTTAGCCACAATGGAAATCCGCGGTTGTTGTGATTGTTGCGGCGCTTTGCATTGCGGGATGGAGGCATACTGGAGATTTTCTCCGAATCAGTACGACATCCGGGTATTTTGGCATACTGCAGATTTTGCTTTTGTTTGCATACTGCATACTACATGCTACATTTTGGCCAAATTAGTACGCACTACTAGTATAGTATGCAGTTTCGAAAACAGCCAAGGATCAGACCAGCAGTGAGTGGTTGCTATGGTGCAGCGTTGATTAGTGGATGGTTTGCAGGTGTGCAGCTGGGGGCAGGTGAATCAGCTTGGCAGCAATCAGGAGCCGGGAGAGTGAGGGAAGCTCCAATTACAGCTTAACACTACACTAAAATGTGTTTCTGAAAACATTGTAGGCGAGAAATAGGGATGCAGTAACATAATCTTGAATCATATTTGATCAGACCTGCCTAGTTTAAGAGTTTGATCTGAGTTTGGTGAGCCTGGTGCGTTGTGATGGACGCAGTATGCCAGTTATGTTACGGTAACCACGTTCGGGAAGCATGACGCTCCTCTGTCAGTCATCGTCTTAAAGGACAATTCTGGTTAGCTTACAATGCTAGTATGTAGGGCATGGGGACACTCAAATTAAATCGCTATTTAATACCACTAAAAAGGCTCGAAACATCACCACACTTTAACGTTAGCATAATTAGCGTCCCTAAATGTGAACCGAAGCATTGACAACGTTGTAAGTGTACAGATAGTTTATTAAAAAGATTATAAAGACAGTCGCGTTCATGTTTACTTGCGGGAGCCATCTTGAAAACCAGTCATGACCAGTCATGACTAGTCATGATTAGTCCACGTCGATGTTTCGAGCCTTTTTAGTGGTATTAAATAGTGATTTAATTTGAGTGTCCCCATGCTACATACTAGCATTGTAAGCTAACCAGCGGTCCGCGGTAGCCTCGTTGAAGCTCCAAACTCATTCGATTAACATGAAAACATGTCCCAGAGAGCGACAGAGTAGGTACACAACAGTTAATAACCACTAGGTTCGTTTTGCGCCAGAATTGTCCTTTAAGCTAGATTCAGGGTCTTCGTGGTGTCCCTGGCATGAGGGTCATCATGGCACACCTCTGAATGTGTAACTAGATGTGTGCTGAGCAGTGGTGTATAAGTATTCAGATCCTTTACTTAAGTAAAAGTACTAATACCACACTGTAAAATACTATGTTACAAGTAAAAGTCCTGCATTGAAAATGTTACTTAAGTACAGGTAAGTAGCTTTAGGACAATGTAGGTAAAAGACAAAGGTAAAAAGTACTTGCAATACAGAAAGATCCTCCCACTTTAGAAACTGGGAACTATCCAAACAGTTCTGTCAACCAACTAAGTGTTTAATGGTCTAATTATTTCAACTGTACTTGAAGGCCGTTATATTGTTGGCTAGTTTAATTCATAATGAAACATTGCATTTTAATAACATGTCTTTTCTGTGCAAATCTTTATTTGTAAAGTAACTAGTAACTAAATCTGTCAGATTAATGAAGTGGAGTAAAAAGTACAATATTTCTCTCTGAAATGTAGCGGAGTAGAAGTAGAAAGTGGCATGAAAAGACTCAAGTAAAGTACCTTAAATTTATACTTACTGTACTTGAGTACTGTATACATTATATATTATCTACTACTGTAATATTGTTTGGGCTGCTACATATCCTTCATTTCTTACCTACTAGTAAATTCAGAAGAGGTTTTTGAGAATGATGTCACATTCTAACATCCAGACTCCCTGCTCATTGTTCTTGGGGACTTTAACAGTGCAAACCTCAGCAAAATATCGATTATAGTAAATGGAAGAATTTATCAATCAGTCAGTACTGTACAATATAGTATACAGCTTATACAGGGTGAAAGAGAAATTAAGACTTAACATTACAGAAGTCATCATGGTGGTGCTTTGGCTCAGTTGGTTAAAGTGCCTGTTTGGTAAACAGGAGATGATCCTGGGTTCAAATCCCAGCGGCACCTTGTTGTTGCAGAGATTACCTCTGTATTCATCCCATCTGCATGTGTACCCAATCCCCATGCTACCCTGGTAGCAAATGAAAAAGGTTTAAAAACAAGGCAGACTAGTTACCCTGGCAATGCAAACATAGGCTATAATATACACCTAGTTTATCAGGCAGTCTGTCCCTTGAGTGCTGCCTTGGGAGTTAAATGTCAAGTTTATTTCACCTCTGACCTCGGTCAGCATTACATGCACTTTAAACCACACCCAGCAGTGATGTCACAGGGTCCTGGTGTACACCAGGGCCACGTTCAGCCCCGACAAAACGAGCAAACTGTTTGCTGAAGACCTTGCTGTGTGTGCAAGCGCACTACCTGGTTATTTTACCACACGTTTAAATACACTTTAGTGCTCATTGGGTAACACCTCTGACACAAACACCAAACAAGAGAAAACACATCTCAAAGCCTGTTGCACACCATTCTGAGGAAACATGCCGTTCAACCAGGAAACTGTAGCAAAACAATGCAGACCATTTTGAGATTGAACGTGCCCCTACGGTGGCCCTGAAGGTCAAAACACGAAAGCATTTCAGAAAACACAAAAGCATTTCACAAAATCTGAATCGCCTTCAATTGATTTACTAACTTTCATTATGTCGCGTTATTTTCTGTGCCGATTTTGGACCATTTTTGATTTTGGACCGTTGAGTGACCAGTTTTTGATTTTCATAAAGGGCAACAGCTTTGGTTAGTTGGCGGACAATTAACGGTTTCGAACAACTTGAATAAAAATTGTAGGTAACTTGGAGAGCATCTCTGTCTCAACCTTGTAGCCTCACAACTGGAGTCCCTCGTGGTGCTTGGTCCTGGTGTTTACTCACTCGCTTACTCAAGTGCGGATCGGGCCGCATTCTTCTGTCCGAGCCCGGCCCACGTCCGACAGAGCAGTAACCAAACCTGACCCGAGCCCGACAGGCATTAAGATATTTATGTCCGAGCCCGACCCGAGCCCAACACAGTTAAAATCTCATCTTTTTCTCATACTAATGACACACGTACGTTTGTTTGTGTGGAAAGCCTGGGGTTTATTTCGGACACCGAACACACTGTGTACAAAACTTAAACTTATTCCACCAACTCTGCTCCGGTCACATCTACACATCTGCTTCCTCTTTCTCTATCTCTCTTCTGCCCACTTTACACACACACACCCACACGCACTGAGCTCTCTTAAAGGAGCCGAAGCACCATTTTAGAACAGATGCCTTATTGCGCTGATGTGACCGAGCCTGACCCAAACCCGAACATCATTTCTAAATATCTGTCCAAACCCGGCCCGGCTCATCGGGTCCCGTCGGGCTCGGGTCAGGTATCCATCCTCTAACTCAAATAGCTTTTACTACAGCTTTGCAGATGACACTCAACTTATTCTGTCTATTCTGCATTCTGAAACCCAGGTGACAGCATGAATCTTTACCACTTTGTAAATTTCCTTTATGATAACAGCTTTAATATTTCAGTAAGCATTGATGGAGGTGCTGTGGCTTAGTTGGTTAAAGTGCCTGTCTAGTAAACAGGATGATCCTGGGTTCAAATCCCAGCAGCACCTTGTTGTTGCAGAGACAGCAAATGAAAAAAGAAAGAAAATTAACTAGGACTGTTTACCCTGGCATCTCAATTTTACACAGAAACACAACATTGACAAGGATTTGACATGGAAGAGAAACGCAAGCATATGCTACAATTCACACCTGGTTTATTTATTAACGATTTCTGTTAATATGGCTTAATGATGCTGTTTTGATAAAAAAATTGTACATTAATTATTTGACAATTACCTCTCATCCACTCTGTGAGGAACAACCTGGAAGACCTCAAATCAGGCAGTCGGTCCCTTAAGTGCCTTGGCTGTTAAAGTTTAAGTTTATTTCACCTCTGACCTCAGTCAGCATCGCATGCACCTTAAACCACACCCAGCAGTGATGTCACAGGGTCCTGGTGTACACCTAGGCCATGTTCAGCCCCGACAAAATTAGCAGACCGTTTATGTAAACCACAGGAGGTTCTGTGGCTTAGTGGTTAAAGTGCCTTTCTTATAAACAGGTGATCCTGGGTTCAAATCCCAGCAGTTATTGATTATCTTAGCACAGTGTTTGGCTCTTTATTTTCAACAAGGGCAACAAACTTAATACCTGATGAAAAGTCAACAATTACCTCCTAAGTCCTTTACTAACCACTTTTCCTTAACCCTGATGGTAAACGTCATGACGTCAAGGAAAGATGTGAAGGAGCATTTAAACAGAATTAGGAAAATACAACAGCGGTGCGAGGAGAATCTGACTGTCCTTACACTCGGCTGTGTGATCATGCGACGGCGGATGTTATTGATGTGGGTCTGCCGGTGAAACAAGCACATCTGGACATGGCCGTAAATCTGATCTAACAATAGGGGCAATAAACATAAAATTTCTGAAGAGCAATTTTTGAAAGGGACACAAATAATACAGCCACAATTATACTCGTAGAGGACATGTGTTCACAGAGGAAAGCCTTAATACCATCATTAGTGTAGCATGGAGACTGTACCATTATCCTTCTTTTCAGTGTTTCTCTTGATTCAATAAAAAAGCTGACTAAATTGTCCGAAATATTCTTCTTTAAAACCATGTATTTATTTTTAAGTTGTTTATAACCAAGCCACAAATATACCTTAAAACATAATGACCTATTATGAAAAAGTGTCCCCATATAAAAGAAATACAATGCTTTTGTACACTTGTTAAGTTAGCTGATCATAATGTAAATTAGTGAGCCACTGGTAAAGCTCATCTGCACATCACCAGGCAGATGTCTAAATATGAGTTAGGTTCATAGGTTCACCACGTGGTCATATTATAATTATAAAATGATCTTGCGTCCTCCACATAAATATTAGGTTTCTTCTGGGACAGAGGATATATATTTGAATGATCAGCCACTTAATTTCATATTGAGCAAAACACAACTGTAGATCTTCAATATTAACTCTAATATCAGTTCACACACATATAACGTTAGGTTTATCGCCGTGGTAACGTTAGTGGGTGCATTTCTATCCAACAAGCTATAAGCTAGGTAACGTTAAATTATATTACATTAACATAGCGACCTTTTTTGTCATGACTAATTCATTAATTACTCAGCATCATTTCTATTTGAGAAAAGAACAACTTCATCCGATGTTTAATGTGAATAAAACAGCCTTGAACCGCCTACTTACTACATACCTGTCACTACCGATGTGACTGTGAGTGAGTCTAGCACAGATCCGATTCCTAACGTACAGCAGGCAGTGGACCAAACCACTGTGAGGCAAGGGAGGGGGGACTCAAAATGTTTCTAAACTTAAAAAGCATTTTTTGGGGTTTGTATTGTTTTACTGCTTACAGATATTTTAAGTATACCTCATTATGTTATTTACAATACACAGCATTGTTTTAATGATATTTCTAGGGGGGGACAACCCTTAGATGGGGGGGGGTCCTGACCCCCCCTGACCCCCCTGGGATTTACGCCCTTGCATCTGGATCCTTCGCCTCGTGGGTTTCATGCTGGCTCTATAAACGTGGACAATCTGATGGAAAATATGACTTTAGCCCCATTTTATTTCCTATTTTATTCTGCATTAATTATGTCGTTTCATGTAAAGCACTCACTGCATGTCATTTTGTTATTCTAAAGCACTGAGCTGTAGGTTGTTTCTTGTACGAAAGGTGTTCTGCAAATACATTTATTGTCATTATTGGTTTTTATATTTACCCACATGAATTAGGATGATTGTATAATAATTGTTAAATGTATGCACGATAAGCAGAATGTGTCAGGCCTACGGATCTACTGTACATATTCTGTTATAAGGGTTGGATGGTTGCGGGTGGGTGACAGAAATACATTATTAATGAGGTCAATATTCTCTAAACTGTAAACACAGCGGAGCTGTCCGCTGCTGCTGTGCTCATTTACACACGAGGACAACAGTCAATAGCGTAACTTCATTGATTATTTCAGAAGCTAAAAGTTGAGTTATGTTTTCTCTGTCAAGTTTATAACAACAGTTTTTAGTTTTGCTGTTTAAATATCCCACGATAGGCCTCTGAGCTGAAGTGGCATTACTGCTTCATGGTGATTGATTCGGATGCTGTCAGAGCCAATCCTCCCACACACTCACATAATAATTCATATACTTTCACAGTCACACATAGCCAAAATAATGTAGTCAAATCGGTAGTGACTTTCAACGAAAACATATATATCTGTCCTGGTAATTAAAGGCAGAAAATAAAAAAATAATAATACTAATACCAAACTGTAAAAATACTCTGTTACAAGTTAAAGTTCTGCATCAAAAATGTTACTGAAGAAAAAGTATGTAAGTATAATCGTAAAAAGTAAAAATACTCAATGCAAAAAAAATCCTCCCATTTTAGACATAGACAGTATATAAACTGGACCAACAGATCCCGTTGCTCTGGACGGAGACCAGTGAAGTATATTAGAAGCACTTTTCCGGTGATGGCTGAGCGTTACTGAGCAGCCTCCAACTGAGAGAGACGATGTAGATGTGACGTGAGCAACCTGTCTGAAAGTTGTAAGTCTTCTGGTAGCTGTGCCAAGAGAAATCTCAATCATTCCCAATCTTGCAGAGACGGAGAGCGTAGGTATATGTAAGGAGATAACATAGGCACAGGCTAATTATTGCTAACTAAAATGCTAGTTAACATCAGTAATTAAACTTAAACAGCTAATGTAAGTCCAAACTGCCTGCGAGCTTCTCCTATACGGTAATTCCTCTACTGTGCGACAGTAAGTCGCGTGGTTATGACACAATCGTTATCGTTAGCCTATTTTAACAAAAACGTCTGCTACGGAGCCATAACGTGAGATACAAGGTAATGGAGTCTTTTATACACTGTCGTGTTTTTTTAGAAATAAACAATGGACAAATAGAGTCTTTAAACACTTCAGATGTAAAGTTATTCACTGTCAAAGTGATGCCAAAATGAATGGCAGTCAATGGAGTGCTAATGGGAGGTGATGGCTTGGTAGCATCAAAATGGCACCATAGGAGCTACGCGTTCTGAGGAGAAGCTTACCCCCTTGATTTTAGAAACTGGAAACGATGAAAACAGTTCTGTCAATCAACTACGTGTTTAATCGTTTAATTATATCATCTGTATTGTAGGACTAAACATTGTTGGGTAGTTTAATTCATAATAAAACATATTTTATAAACTACTTGTGTTTTGCGTGCAGAAATCTTAACTTGTAAAGTAACTAAAGCTGTCAGATGAATGTAGTGGAGTAAAAAGTACAATATTTCTCTGAAATGTAAGTAGAAAGTGGCATGAAAAGAAAAGACTCAAGTAAAGTACAAGTACCTCAACATTTGTACTTAAGTACAGTCTTTTTATTATTTCTGGTAGACGTGTTAACAACAGCAGAGTCTGTCAGAGGAGACAGAGTTATATCTGCAACTAACCATTATATTATTGTTGATGAATCTATTCAAGGAATAAATACTTAAGTCTATAAAACACCAGTAAATAGAGAATATGAACAGCACATTTTGTCAGAGTTCAAGGTGACGTCTTTAAATGTTTTGTCATGCTTCATCAGTGTGCACGCACTGTGCACTCAAAGTCTCCCTAACCCCCCCAGTCAGTTTCCGTAGACAGTGCATTCAACTGTAATGGTATTTATCCTATATATTGTTGTTATATATTGAAGTATAATGCAAATATTCTCCATACTTATTTTCATACTATATTAATTATAATTTCTCTGTGTTTTCATACTTGTTTGTTTTAGAATAGGAGCAATTGTAATTTAACCCAGCTTCCCCCCCAAGCAAGGATCAATTACGTATTTCTGATTGTGATGAATCTTTGAAAGACAACTTTTTTGTAATCTACTTTATTACAGAAATGTCTACAACAGGGTGCATTCATAAAGTATGTCTACAGTGGTCAGTCCATGGTGCATGTCCATGGTTCATGATTACAAAGTTATAGTCTACAATAGTGATTTGTTCAAAACAATGCTGTTCCAGTTGGTACTCAAGAATATTAATAGATATTTATTATACTCTCTGCAACAAACACATTTTCCCAAAATGTCGCACTATTGGTTTAAGTCTGGATTAGCTTCAGCTCTTTTAGTTTGTTCCAGCAGGGCCCTCATGTCCAACAGTGCATCCTGCACTGGGTTGGTCATATGTGTTCTATTTTCTTTGCCGGTATCGGATGATTTAAAATTGGCCACCGTGAAATCAATGTGATCATTCATGATACCGTAGACGATTTCGTTCAATCCTGGTTCTTGAGCGCCAAAACATATCTGAATTCCAGCCTTGCGGTGTACCTGGTGAACAGGGCCAGAAGTGAAAAGGCAGTGGTTAGTAATTCTTCAAGCACTGAACTCTGATAGGTGTTTCTGGGAAATGTAGTGAATGTTCCTTTGGCTAGGCGAGCATTTTTAGCAACATTTTTGTGACTCCATTAAAACGGTGAATGATCCGGTCTGTCAGGGTTAGTGGATACTTCTTTAGGACACATCGGCATGCAGGGCTCTTTGGTTTACTTATAAAAAGCTGCGCTGGCATTGAATTACAGATTATCTGAGCAGCCCAAAAGCCAGAGAGAGAGTTACTCCGTACATGTGAAATGTGTAATGTGTGTAACACATTTCAATTGTATGGGCTTACTCTTTAAGACAGTCCGTAAGGAGACATGACAGTCCCACAATCCAAGTTCACAATGAAGTTATTTACAAGTGTTCACTATTTACCAACCAGGTCAAGACCCTGCAAGACACAAAAGCCAAGTCTGAGTCTGAGCTGCTCAAGTTTAATCGTTAGTGGTGTAACGGACCATAGCTGATCTGTGGTCCCTACGGATCAACGCTCACAGTTTGGAATGCATGTGAACTGCCGATCAATTGCAAAGTTTAACCATAATAAGAGTGAAATACATTTTTACTGTCACTGTTACTTAAGAGATAAATCTCTATGGAGGGTTGCCGTGGAATAAGGTGACCAGATTTCTGAGACAAAATCCGGGGACATTTTCAGCTCAGAAGCGTAAATACCTCCTAAACAGGTAATGTTTTTATCTTTGTAAACTTAAAACGGGGACACTGCCCCAGGGGCATCAGTAGGCCTAGAGCTGCACTGGGGAACAAGCCACCCTAGGCGGGGTCCATGGGCATGCTCCCCTGTAAGAACATTTTAACATTTAAATGCATCAATCTGGTGCACTTTGAAAAGAAATTCAGACAACCAGCAGGGGGGAGGGGTTCTATGTGTGGAGTAGTTTTGGAGACATGCCTCTTTGTAATTATGACATATATTAAAAAATATGTTATGGCGAAAAATATTCCCCAAAATTATGCATATGCCTATTTTTGAAAAGTTAGTGCTGTAGTACAACCAGCATAATACTAATTATGTGTGAGGTAAGTTTAGAGACACAACTCTATTTAATTATTAAAATATTAAATGTTTTGGTAAAACATATTCCCCAAAATTATGATTATGCTTACTTTTGAAAGGTAAGTGCTGTAGTACAACCAGCAGGGGGGCTTCTATGTGTGGAGTAGTTTTGGAGACATGACTCTCTGTAATTATGACATAAATTAAATGTTTTTGGCAAAGAATATTCCCCAAAATTATGCATATGGCTATTTTTGAAAGGTAAGTGCTGTAGTACAACCAGCAGAAGACTAAATATGTGTGAGGTAGGTTTAGAGACACAACTATTTTAATTATTAAAATATTAAATGTTTTTGGCAAACATATTGCCCAAAATTATAATTATGCTTCTTTTTTTTTTTAAACAAGTGCTGTAGTACAACTAGCAGGAGACAAGTTATAATTGAGGTAAGTTTGGAGACACTACCTTATTTAATCATTAAATTAATAAATATTTTTGTTGCACCTCTTTTCGGTGTTGTAGTTTGTAGTTTGTCTGTTTGACTACAGTGACTTTGCCGGTCTCCGGTGCCCCTGAGACTGTCCCTGAGACCATCCCTGAGACCGCCCCAGTGACTTTGCCGGTCCCCGGCGCCCCTGAGACCGCCCTTGAGACCACCCCAGTGAGACTCCAGCCCAGCTGACCTGTTGCCTGGCCCCAGCCCAGCTGACCCGTCGCCTGGCCCCAGCCCAGCTGCCCCTTCACCTGCCCGGCCTCCAGAGGGGCCCCGCCTTCGCCGGCCTGCTCGGCCTCCAGAGGGGCTTCGCCTTGGCCGACCTGCTCGGCCTCCAGAGGTGCTCCGCCTTGGCCGACCTGCTTGACCTCCAGAGGGGTGCTGCCCTCACCGTCCTGTTCAGCCGCCAGAAGGGTTTTGCTTTCGCCGACAGCCGCCCAAGAGTCCTTGACGTCCTGCCTGGCCGCCTGAGGAGCTCTACCTTCGCCGTCCTGCTCGGCCACCAAAAGGATCTTGCCTTCGCCGCCGGCTGCCAGAGGGGTTTCGCCTTTGCCGCCTGAGAGTCCTCAACGTCCTGTTCGGCTGCCAGAGGGGTTTCGCCTTCGCCGCCGGCCGCCTGAGAGCCCTCGACGTCCTGTTCAGCCTCCAGAGGGCCGCTACCCTCACCGTCCTGTTCAGCCGCCAGAAGGGTTTCACCTTTTGCCTTTGCCGACGGCCGCCCAAGAGTCCTCCCCAGTTCCCCAGTGACCACTGCCATCACTTCCTCTTTCCCCGAGTCCACAGCCCTCAGTTTTCGCCCCGTTGACTCTCTGCCTCCCCTGGACCTTCTCCGCCCTCCTTGGGTCGTTTTGCTTTTTGTGGACTTGTTTTGGTTTTTTTGTTCATCCCTCTCCGCCCTCCCTGGGTTGTTTTTTGTTCTGTTTTGGATGTCTGGGATCCGTCCCTTGAAGAGGGGGTACTGTTATGGTTAAGGTATTTTGCTTTGTTTTCTGTTCTAATTTGGATCTGGTATTTTGGTTCTATGTCTTGTCTCCTTGTGATTGTGTAATTTATGGTCTTGTTTTGTATTTATGTTCTGTTTCCGGTTTTATTGTGATGTCTGGTTTTCTGTGCTGTCTTGTCTAGTTTTACTTCCTGTGTTTTCCTCCTCTTGTGATTGCCTGATGTTTCTCACCTGTTTCCCAGCCCTTGTGTCACCTGCCTCTTGTTACCTCATTACCCTGTGTATTTAGTCTTTGTCTTCCCCTTGTCCTGTGTCAGATAATTTTGTTCTTGTTCGCGTGTTGAGTTTACCTTGCTGTCACTTATTTCCATATTGATATCCTGTTCTGTGTTTTTTCGTCATTCTGGAAATCAGTTTTTTCTCTCTGCTTTTGGGTCCACCATTCCCTGAGTACTACGACAATTGTGATCTTTTCATTTTATGTCACAGTTTCAACACTGATCCTTACCTGACTTGGATAGAATCCCTTGTCCAAGGTTTTATAGAAGGAGGTGTCAATGAAGATCTCAGGCATGGAGATTTTTTCCTCAACAGCCTGCATCTTAAGAGCCCAGAGGTGCATGTATATGTCATGGCCATCCATTGCCTGTTAGAATGGAGACAATACAATTTGTTTACAAAGCCGATCACCATGTTGTATTAAAGGAACTCTGTGGAGTTCACTTGTACACCAAGATACTGTTCTGTTTTTGTCTTTTGCACTAAAATTCATCTTGTAGTCTTGAAGTATAATACGTGTTAGACGTATTTCCTTTCTCAAAACAAAACCTGGCCTGAACTTAACCTGATTCATCCTCACAGTTTGGAACCTGCACTGTTTACAATTAGGGTCTCTTCTTCCCCACCATTGCTGGTGAATTTCAGGTATGTTTTAATACCACTGATGGAGTAATACTGGACTCAAGTCGTGATTCTCTGGACTCGTGACTCTACCTGGACTCGTGCACTGATGACTTGGATTTATGAAATCGGACTCGAGCATTCATGATATAGGATTCGGAAGTTGGATGAAGTTTCTGTCTACTGCATAAATTACCTTATGACCGGTATCTACCGGACCGATTAGCAATGCGGATTTCGGTGACACTTAAACCATTGCTGCATGTGACACTAGTTAACATGAAATACGTTTTTATTATTATAGGCTTATATTTTAAATAAATCATTTAAATTTGAGCATATGGTCTTAGCAATAAACAAGCCGTTCTTTAATGTCACAGACTGTAGTTTTGTGCTCTACTTTTTTTCTTAAATCTTCGTTTTAGCACCAGTATCGAAAAAAAACAAACGCTCATAGGTCATAAAAATGTCATGAGCTATAGATATATATTTAGTCTGTAACTGTTTCATGCAGGGGCAGGGTGTGTTCTCCACCTGCAACTGTGGGTCATAATGCGCGTCCCCTAGTACTACATGTTCACATTGGAAAGATGCAGAGCGATGCAGACTCCGACTTTTCTTTAGTGACTTGGACTAGTGCTCGAACACTGGGGACTTCGATACTTGACTCTGACTCGACAGTTGGTGACTCGACTACAACACTGATTAATACAGTAACTGCTTACACATGCATGTGTATCCCTGTGCACAAGAACAAACAACATGGGGACCCACATGCACAACATTGCTCCATAGCACTAATAGTGATTGAAACCTGGTACCTTTAGCTTTCTGCCAATTCTTTTGTCAATACACCGTGACACAGAAAGGTTATGAATGAACCGCTAAATCAAGCTCCTTAGTAGGAAATTGACCAGGACACTGAAACTAGAGCTGTCCCCTGAAAGTCGAGCAGTCGTTTTTTTTGGTTGTTGTTCTTTTGTCAGTGTGCAATGTACATCTGAGGTCATTTAAGTAGAATGAACTGCTGAGTGAGCTTCTTGCTTTTCACACAGCTCTCCGGGTTGAAATCATTACACTATGTCAAGTCGTGGCCCATCCCATCTGCTCGGTGAAGATGTCTGCGATGGGTACAGGCTTGTACACAATTTTTTCTGCTTTGAATCGGATACTGTTATTATTGTTGTTGTTGTTTATGTTTGACATCACTTCTATGTTGTCATATTATGTATATGTTCTGTATGTTAATGTATGTGTTTAACATTATTTCGGTGGAGGCTTCAAATAAGCCTCTCCCTGTACTGCACATTTTTTTGAAATGTTGTGTGTTCAAGCTTGTGGTAGGATAGTGTAAAAGGAAAACTGTTTATAACAAACCAACAACAGTTATTGCTGTGAATAATACTCACCAAGTTAGTGTACCATTTGTGTGCCTTTATAGCTTTCTCCAATAAATCAACCTTCTCTGAGTTCTGCACAGAACAGGAAGAAGACAAGAATGTTACTTAACTTATGACGTGTAATTGGTTAGTGTTTATTAGTGTAATTGCAGTTCATGAATATTATAATCTAAAGCAACCCAAGTCTCTCTGATAATCACATATTTCATTACATAGAGTTACATTATATAAGAGTTGCAGTGGAAGACCTGTTTTTTGGGGTCATCAAAGGCCTTCACAAAGGCAGCTGAGGCAGGTGAGTTTGAACTGATAAAACCCAAACGGCCCAGTCTGAAGGTACGCATGGAGACAGATTCCAGCGCTGCAGGGATCTGCTGGTGTATTCTGACAAAAGAAAGGGGAGAGATGTTTTCAACAAACTGTTGCAGAGCCCTAAAACTTCTTGACCAGTCCAAATATTACTGAGGTTCAGCAAACACAGTGACTGTACTGTTTCACTAAGTATCCAGTTTGACTTTACTGAGAACATTTGTTTCCAGCACTACAGTTTCTGGCTGATGAGAAAATGTACTGCCTGTGGCCACATCACCCGGTTTCTTTAAGACTAAAGCATTGAGCACAATCTAAAAACAATATTTACTATTACTGCCACAAGTAGCAATCAAGGATTGATTTTTTTCCTGATATCTAACAATGTATCTTAATGTGAGCTCCAGCAGAGCGTCTCATACAGAGGGTGAATACAGGTGCAGCAGCCATGGGCAGTATGAGAAAGAAAGTGTTTTTTGAACATTAAAGCATGTAAACATGTCCTAGTATAAACACAATATACAAGTACGAACCTGAAAATGCTATATAATAGTTCCCCTTTAATTCACTTGCTTTTAATATGCTTGTTTTTTATGTGTTGGTTTTATTGATTTATCTGTTTTTAATGTGCTAAATGTGCTGATTTTATTGTGAAGTGTCTTTGAGTACCATGTAAAGCGCTATATAAATAAATTGTATAATTATTATTATTATATATCGCCACAGCTGTTTAAGCAATTCGATAGAATTATCAAAGACTTTCTGTGGGACAATAAGAGATCAAGGATCAATATTAAGACAATGTGATCATTGATGGATATAGGAGGTATGGATCTCCCTAATGTAAGGTTATATAACCTAGTGTTTGAAATGTATACATCCTAAAGATGCTAAACACTGGAGGAGAACAAGCCCTGAGCTGATCTGGATCAAAATTGACCAGGAACTAGTAAACCCTTTCAAATATCCTTGGGATATTCTTTCACAAGGTTCAAGTAGTAATAGACACTATCACTCTTCAAATTTAGTTCTAAGGAAGTTTGGAGAGAAGTACACAGGATGTGGGGTTTGTCGCACATAAGACAATCCTATGCCTCTCAATGGCACAACCCAGCCATACAGAAGTCAGTTTATTGAAATGAATGGCTTATAAAAGGAATATACACAATAAGTGTATATTATTATACACGATAAAGTGACTTGTACTTGGATGGAATGTCTATATCCTTCTCTGACCTTGTTCAGATATATCATTTTGAAAGTAAAAGTCATTTTTGGAAGTACTTGCAAATAAGAGACACTGAGGGCCAATTCATTCTGAGCGGGAAACCAGTGATGGAGCTTTTGGAGTTGCATTGTATAGCACACAGGGCAGGTATGTTCTATAAAACCTTTAATAGGTTGCAAGAAAATATCTGTAAACAGTTGTGGGTCGTCTGGCAGAGGGACCTAGGATGTGGTTTCACGGATGAGGAATGGTTAAAAATACTATCACTGGGAAATATTTAAGGGGAGGCTAGGGGGAAATTTAGTTAGTTTACGTTAATTCATAGGTTCTATTTTACTCCTAACTCCACAGGATGGGATTACTGACCAGTAATTTATTTTGGAAATGTCAAACTAAACCAGGTACTTTTGTACATGCAATTTGGGAGTGTAAACTTGTTTAGCCATTTTAGGAAAAAAGTACTAGAATACATAAGCAAGTGGTTAGGTTCGAGGGTACCTCTATCACCAAGATTATGTCTATTGGGGGACCAAACAGAAATGCCCAATATTTCAAAGTATGACTTCACAGTGATAAAGGTTGGGGTGGTCAAGGCTTCCCAAATCATACTTAGATTATAGAAAAGTCCAACACCCCCCGATATTAAAAAGTTTATGGAATTGATGTTAGAAATAGTATCGTGTGAACACATCAGCTAGGATTAATAATGATGATGAATTGGGACAGTTTTTGCCTATAGCACCTTTGGGACAAGGTAATACTTGGTTGTACTGTTAATATAGATGTAACTGGTAGATGTTTATTTTGGAATTTCTAAATATGTATATGTATCAAAGGCCTTTGTACATCTTGTAACCAAATGTAAGGATACTGTCTGTATATGTATAGGTACGTGAATAAAAACTTCAATGACAAAAAAAAAAAAAATATTATGAAGCCTGTACAAAAAGACAGTCCATCTCCACATGACTTTTAAGCACCTCACCTGTAGTAGGCCAGTTGTATCGCCATCTGTACGAAAGCATCAGGGCTTAACTTGTAGGCCTTTAAGAAATTTTTCCCAAAGTTGTCAAATGTCGTAATCCTTACATCCAGGTCTTGGGACCATCTGTGGTGGTGGGAATGGGAGACATTTCTGGACAGTGATACTTTTCTTGGGTAGTTTGACAGATTTTTGCAGAAGTATTTGACAGTCATGAAACATTTAATTTGCATTAAAGGAACCACACTAAGCTGGTTTAAGCCCTATTAATCAGATAATTTTTTGGTTTGTTCATGTTCAACATGAAACTTCCATGCACGCTAAAGTTAGCGATGGTGTTTCACAAGGCTCCAGGATCTGGGTGTCTCAGGCTCTGCGCTCTCTTTGCTCACATCTTACCTGACAGACCGAACCTACCGGGTAACTTGGAGAGGATCTACATCAGAACCTTTCCCACTCAAAACTGGGGTTCCTCAGGGATCAGTCCTGGATCCCCTCCTCTTCTCTCTGTACACCAACTCTCTTGGGTCTGTCATCCAGTTGCATGACTTTTCTTACCACAGCTACGCAGATGACACCCAACTAATTCTCTCCTTTCCAGAGTCTGAAACTCAAGTAGCAGCACGTATCTCGGCCTGTCTGACTGACATTTCTTCTTGGATGTCCACGCACCATCTGAAACTCAACCTCGACAAGACTGAGCTCCTTTTCCTTCCAGGGAAGGGCTCTCCTACCCAAGACTTGACTATAACAATTGACAACTCTGTGGTAGCCCCCACCCAGACTGCTAGAAACCTGGGTGTGACACTTGACGACCAACTCTCCTTCACTGCCAACATTGCTGCAACTACCCGATCGTGTAGATACATGCTGCATAACATCAGAAGGATATGTCCCCTTCTAATGCAGAAGGTGGCTCAGGTTCTGGTTCAGGCTCTAGTCATCTCTAGACCACTGCAACTCCCTCCTGATTGGCCTGCCTGCATGTGCCATCCGGCCCCTGCAGCTCATTCAGAACACAGCAGCTTGACTTGTCTTCAACCTCCCCAAGTTCTCTCACACTACACCACTCCTCTGCTCTCTTCACTGGTTAACAATTGCTGCCCGCATCCACTTCAAGACACTAGTACTTGCATACAGGGCCACGAATGGATCAGCCCCAGCATACATCCAGGACATGGTCAAACCATATACCCCAACCCGCCCACTCCGCTCTGCATCAGCCAACCTGCTTGCTGCCCCCTCACAGAGAGGGAGAACTAATCACTCGACGAAATCCCAATTGTTTGCTGTCCTGGCTCCTAAATGGTGGAATGACCTCCCTATTGACATCTGGATGGCCGAAAGCCTACGCATCTTCCGCCGAATGCTAAAAACACATCTCTTCCGACTACACCTCGGATGAACATAAATAAATAAATAATATATATATATATATATAGAGTGAGGAAAATAAGTATTTGAACACCCTGCTATTTTGCAAGTTCTCCCACTTAGAAATCATGGAGGGGTCTGAAATTGTCATCATAGGTGCATGTCCACTGTGAAAGACAATCTTAAAAAAAATCCAGAAATCACAATATATGATTTTTTAACTATTTATTTGTATGATACAGCTGCAAATAAGTATTTGAACACCTGTCTATCAGCTAGAATTCTGACCCTCAAAGACCTGTTAGTCTGCCTTTAAAATGTCCACCTCCACTCCATTTATTATCCTAAATTAGATGCACCTGTTTGAGGTCGTTAGCTGCATAAAGACACCTGTCCACCCCATACAATCAGTAAGAATCCAACTACTAACATGGCCAAGACCAAAGAGCTGTCCAAAGACACTAGAGACAAAATTGTACACCTCCACAAGGCTGGAAAGGGCTACGGGGAAATTGCCAAGCAGCTTGGTGAAAAAAGGTCCACTGTTGGAGCAATCATTAGAAAATGGAAGAAGCTAAACATGACTGTCAATCTCCCTCGGACTGGGGCTCAATGCAAGATCTCACCTCGTGGGGTCTCAATGATCCTAAGAAAGGTGAGAAATCAGCCCAGAACTACAAGGGAGGAGCTGGTCAATTACCTGAAAAGAGCTGGGACCACCGTTTCCAAGGTTACTGTTGGTAATACACTAAGACGTCATGGTTTGAAATCATGCATGGCACGGAAGGTTCCCCTGCTTAAACCAGCACATGTCAAGGCCCGTCTTAAGTTTGCCAATGACCATTTGGATGATCCAGAGGAGTCATGGGAGAAAGTCATGTGGTCAGATGAGACCAAAATAGAACTTTTTGGTCATAATTCCACTAACCGTGTTTGGAGGAAGAAGAATGATGAGTACCATCCCAAGAACACCATCCCTACTGTGAAGCATGGGGGTGGTAGCATCATGCTTTGGGGGTGTTTTTCTGCACATGGGACAGGGCGACTGCACTGTATTAAGGAGAGGATGACCGGGGCCATGTATTGCGAGATTTTGGGGAACAACCTCCTTCCCTCAGTTAGAGCATTGAAGATGGGTTGAGGCTGGGTCTTCCAACATGACAATGACCCGAAGCACACAGCCAGGATAACCAAGGAGTGGCTCTGTAAGAAGCATATCAAGGTTCTGGCATGGCCTAGCCAGTCTCCAGACCTAAACCCAATAGAGAATCTTTGGAGGGAGCTCAAACTCCGTGTTTCTCAGCGACAGCCCAGAAACCTGACTGAACTAGAGAAGATCTGTGTGGAAGAGTGGGCCAAAATCCCTCCTGCAGTGTGTGCAAACCTGGTGAAAACTTACAGGAAACGTTTGACCTCTGTAATTGCAAACAAAGGCTACTGTACCAAATATTAACATTGATTTTCTCAGGTGTTCAAATACTTATTTGCAGCTGTATCATACAAATAAATAGTTAAAAATCATCAAATCATACATTGTGATTTCTGGATTTTTTTTTTTACATTATGTCTCTCACAGTGGACATGCACCTACGATGACAATTTCAGACCCCTCCATGATTTCTAAGTGGGAGAACTTGAAAAATAGCAGGGTGTTCAAATACTTATTTTCCTCACTGTATGTATGTGTATATATATATATATATATATATATATATATATATATATATATATATATATATATATATATATATATATATATATCTTGAAGCTGCACTTTTATATGGCTCTTTGTAGCTTTGCTTATTTAAAGCTAATGTACTTGCACTTACTACTTGTTGTCTGGAGTTTGAACCTTCAGGGCTGAAAGCACGTAACTGTAAGTCGCTTTGGATAAAAAGCGTCAGCTAAATGACATTTAATGTAATATAACAAGGCTTGGTACTTGCAATTCTCTTCTTATATATGCTTCCTCTGGGCAATATTATTAGGAAATACGCCATAAAAATTCACGGTTATACGGATGATACCCAATTATATATATATATATCGATCAAGCCAATAGAAACTAATCAGTTAGTTAAAGCTCTGAGCCATCTTGGCTATGCCATTGGTCTTTGGTCTTTTCAGCTTTTGAGAGCATGTAGACTTTTAATATGAATCCTACACACTGTGGTATAAGTGAGACCCAGATCCCTGGGCGTCTATGTAACTATCACAACTCCTGTAAAAGCTGCTCTCACATGTCCAGGTGCCGCTTAGCCTCCTCAATGTCCTTCTTGAGTTCTGGTGTGATGTTGAAGTGTAGTCTCTGGGGTACGGGCAACGGCTCCAAGGGAGACTGCATCACCTGTAGCTTTTTCCTGTTTTCACACAAAAAATAAAATAAATGATACATAGGATAGAAGAGAAGGGAATTAAATGAACAACCAAAGTCACATAAAAATACATTGATATACTACCCAAGCACATCTGACAGCTGACACACCAGGAGCAAACAAAATATCTGAAAAGATTCTGTCTTAAACATACAATATGTAACTTTCTGCCAGTAGGGGTCTCTCAACCAAAACAATGGATTGTAAACACGGACTTTTGATGACGTTGGGAAGTTGCGTGGAATTATGGGAGTTGTAATTTTTATTGTTAAACACATCGCTGATTAGAATGCATCTGTTCACGTTGATGATGGCTGCTGTTGTGTCTCGGATGCCTGGCTCTGATATGGCCTGTTTTCCGACGCTTCATTAAACTGCTGTTAGCGTTAACTGTGGGTTAGACCAGTGCTGCTTTTATCCGTGGTCAAAACAATCATACTACTAATAACTTTATGAGCGTGTTGAATGAAGTTGTAACCCTATAATGTTACCCACCAAGCATTAGCATTAATGTTAGCTAGGCTACTTGTCAGCCAGCACATTGTAGTAACGTTAAGCTGGATCGATATTAATATGTATCAATAAATAAGATCTCTATTACTCTGTTGCAAAGTGGCATGTAATTAATCACAAAATGATGCCTTGTGGCAGAAAAAGCAGTATTATGGTAAGAAGTATTTTTTACTGTGACATTGTATGATTTACAATTACTCCTGACCATATCATCTGGGTGCTGTGTTTTGATGGAAGTTACGAGTAAGTAGACGGTCAAAGGTTATATGACATTTTAATGCAGAAATGTTACATATTGTACCTTTAATTAGCCGATACTGACTCATAAAAAAAATACCTGGATCTAAGATCCTACAGATCTGTTTGGGACAATGTTGATTTAAATGTCTGATTTGAGGAAGCGGATAAAGTAAGGCTTAGACGAAGAAAGCCCAAAAAAACAAAGAACTAAACACACAAGAGAAAAAGGCTGAATACTTACTGGAACAGACAAGACAACATAGAACAAAGGGGAAGACAGAGCTATAAAAGGGAGGCTGAGTAATGAGGTTACCCTGAAGTTACTCTGTTGACTCTTCCTGCCTTATCCAAAACTTTGAAGCAAATCGTCTTTGACTGCAGTAATTGCAATCTTTAGGAGGAGGGTTGCACTCAACAACTCAAAAAATCCCTTTATTGTCTTCTGTAAAAAAGGGTGAGCTTGGTGGACACTCACACTCAAGGAAATGCATTCAGCATGTTTGTTAGACCCATAGACTGTAAAAAATAGTGGACGTAGCATCAGTGACATCATCCATTGGTTTATAGACTGTGCTTTTGAAGCCTGGAGTTTGGCAATGGGACGTCGCCTATGAAGGTAAATATGGTGCAAAACGGGAGAGCTTGAAGAATACGATGTGAGAACTTGCAGAACAAAAAATCTGAACTTGTATGTTAAAATTTGCACTTGTAAAAATTGAATTTGCACTTGTAAAAATAAAATTTACACTTGTAAAAAATATTCACACACATGTGATCTGAATTTGAAGTCATACAAAGAAAAAAAAACATGAGAGCTTGTAAAAAAAATCTGAACTTGTAAATTGAAATTTGCACTTGTAGAAAATGTTCACACAACTGTATTCTGAATGTGAAGTTACAGAAAAAATATTCACAAGTGTGTAGATTGATATTTACATGAACACAATGACAGCTGCAAACTTATAATGCAAAATTTACTCGTATACTTTTTTTTTTTACTCTGGTTCATTTTCCATCACAACCACAACTCAGTGATTACAACCTCTCGAATCTGTCACTGCAACTTCACATATGTGCTCTCTCACATCACAAAGTGGCGAATCTGCGCACCTTCTTGACGATACATTTGGTGCAAAACTAATTTGTACCTGTGGACTTAGGCTGTGGAGCTCTGAGCTAACAGAACGGGAAAAGCAGGGTTTCTATCGCCAGATGAGGGACAACTCTGTCCCGCTTATTTATGTAGCATGGAAACTTGGTGGAATAGCATGCTAGCGTTAGCTAGCTAACTAGCAGCCAGCCCGCTTCTAAATAAATACCTTTTAATTGTCTAAACATTTTTAACAGTCAAACTAAAACACTGGCGGTGAGCTCCACGGCCTGCAGCCGCAGACGGACCGTCATCAGTGTGGATCGACCAGCGTAGTAACACTGCTTTTGCCAGAAAGCTTTGCTGCCGACCTCGACCTGCAGTCGGAGCTCCAGCGGGACACAGAGAGCCCCACATCCAGTAGCAGCGGCCCATCCCCCGGCCATGACCAGAGCTTGCTTTGCTGATGTTGTGCATCCCTGCTAAGAATTGTACCCGCTTGGGCAGAAAATCATTTCTGCAGAATTCATTGCTGCCGAAAATTGCATCTAGGTAGCAAGGAAATGCTACTACAGAGTCTGATAAAACATTGATGTCTCTAAGTCTTCTAAAATTCTAATCATTAATGATGAACATGACAAAGAGATTTACTATTGCCTAGTTTTTAAACAGTACTTTGCCTTATAAAATCATCATTTTCCCTAGTGGATGCAATTCTCGGCAGGGATGCGGAACTTGGCACCTGTTACCCACTGATGACGGTCCGTCTGCGGCTGCAGGCCGTGGAGCTCACCGCCAGTGTTTTAGTTTGACTGTTAAAAATGTTTAGACAATTAAAAGGTATTTATTTAGAAGCGGGCTGGCTGCTAGTTAGCTAGCTAACGCTAGAATGCTATTCCACCAAGTTTCCATGCTACATAAATAAGCGGGACAGAGTTGTCCCTCATCTGGCGATAGAAACCCTGCTTTTCCCGTTCTGTTAGCTCAGAGCTCCACAGCCTAAGTCCACAGGTACAAATTAGTTTTGCACCAAATGTATCGTCAAGAGTGTTGTGAAAGTCGAGGTGCGCAGATTCGCCACTTTGTGATGCGAGAGAGCACATATGTGAAGTTGCAGTGACAGATTCGAGAGGTTGTAATCACTGAGTTGTGGTTGTGATGGAAAATGAACCAGAGTAAAAAAAAAAAGTATACGAGTAAATGTTGCATTATAAGTTTGCAGCTGTCATTGTGTTCATGTAAATATCAATCTACACACTTGTGAATCTTTTTTCTGTAACTTCACATTCAGAATACAGGTGTGTGAACATTTTCTACAAGTGCAAATTTCAATTTACAAGTTCAGATTTTTTTTACAAGCTCTCATGTTTTTTTTCTTTGTATGACTTCAAATTCAGATCACATGTGTGTGAATATTTTTTACAAGTGCAAATTTTAACATACAAGTTCAGATTTTTTGTTCTGCAAGTTCTCACATCGTATTCTACAAGCTCTCCCGTTTTGCACCATATTTACCTTCATAGTCGCCATCTAGTTTTTTTTAAATCTGGACGTAATGATTTTGGATGAGAGGGTGAAACTAGGAAGGATGACGTGGCAAAGGCAGTGTTGTTTATGGTTGCAATGGCGCTAGGTTAAGCTAAATGCTAAAGAGAGAAATTTATCGATTTTTAACCCTTCTAAAGCGAGTCATCCAGTGGAGATTTAATGGTGGGTAAACATGGACTTCCAGGTACTAGTGCCATTCATCTGCATGTAGTACACAAAATCGACAAACTTTCCCATAACTTACTAACTAATGCTAGCGCTAGCTAGCTCGGTTGGCTGAACGCTAATCAAGACATTTTAGGTGACCAAAATTTTCCAATTAACAGTAAACAGTAAACAGTGAAAGGGTCAAATTTTAAGATGAAAACATGGAAAACACCAAAAACAAGTTAATGTCTATTTTAATGTACACAGGGCCATGCTTAGCATTGTAAGACTCTGTCATGATTGCCATGTCGGCATGAAGCCACGGCTTAAATCACTCCCTGCTTTAGTGTTGATTTCAAAATAAATAGTATTATAATTTAAAAAATGATCATCATGCTGCATTGAAGAAGACTTGAAACTAGCGATTAAGGCCATAAACTACTTATGAAAATGTTTACCGAGGTAATAAATCAAGTGAGAAGGAGGGTCATTTTCTCATAAACTTCTATAGAAACTTATTACGGTGGAGTCGCCCCTTGCTGGAAATTATATAGAATGCAGTTTCAAGGCACTTTCACATTGACATGACTTTTCAGAGTAAAACTGAATATAAACAGAAACCTTGTTTAAAACATAACTCCACAGGGTACCTTTCAATAGCTCTTATTGTAGACGTGTGTGATTTAACAAAGATAGAAATCCTTCCACCTGTCCATGCCACAGGCTGGGATGATTAGGGATGTTATGATTTTAAAGTCTGTGTACTCTTTGCCTCATTGCTGAACTTTTTAATCATTAAAACAGTAAATCAAATGCCTACACCTATAGAAACCCATTTATTTTTGGTCAACTTACATGCCAGCTAACAATGTCTCGCACATGTTCATGACGACTACACCATCAGCATTAGAATTGATGGTGTTTATACCACATGTCCCGTCTTCTCCAATAATTATCTGAAACAAAAATATAAGAAACAATTAGCATTGCATCCTAACTTATCATAAGTCTGTATGTTCCTGTATGTGCGACTGTGTTGCTGAAGTTATTCTAATAAGTAAATGCTTAAGGGAAAAGTTTAATAATAATAATAATAATAATAATAATAATAATAATAATAATACATTTTATTTATATAGGGCTTTACATGGTACTCAAAGACAATCTACAGTAAAACCAGCACATATAATACATTAAAAACAGATATTTTATAAAACCAACACATAAAACAAGCATATTAAAAATTAACAATAAAACCAGGTGAGAAATGTAAGACTATTGTATGTGGAAGGCTAATCTGAAGAGGTGTGTTTTGATTAGTGTTTTGAATGTGTCCAGGTCAGGACAGTCACAGATTATTACATTACATTACATTACATGTCATTTAGCTGACGTTTTTATCCAAAGTGACTTACAATTGCTATATATCAGAGGTTGCACGCCTCTGGAGCAACTAGGGGTTAAGTGTCTTGCTCAGGGACACATTGGTTGATGTATCGCAGTGGGAATCGAACCCAGATCTCCCACACTGAGATACAGATACAGATGTGTACAGGTAGGGTGTTCCAGAGGGAGGGGGCCGCAATGGTGAAAGCTCTGTCACCCCAGGTACGGTGCTTGGTCCTGAGTGGTGGGGAGAGGAGGATTGCGTCAGAGGAGCGGAGGTTAAGGGGGGGATTGTGGTGGTGGAGCAGGTCTGTGAGGTAGGAAGGAGCCTGGTTATGGAGGGCTATGTGGGTAAATGTGTTGGGGAACAGGGAGCCAGTGGAGGTTCCGAAGGACGGGAGCGATGTGATCACGGAAACGGTTGTGTGTGAAGAGATGGGCAGCAGAGTTTTGGATGTATTGGAGTTTATTTAAGGCTTTTGCAGATGAACCATAGAGGATGCTGTTGTAGTAGTCAATTCTGGAAGTGATGAAGGCGTGAATCAAAGTTTCGGCAGGAGAGAAGGTGAGTAAAAGTAAAGGCAATTTTTTTGAGGTGAAAGAAGGCAGTTCTGGTTATTTAGTTGATGTGGTTTTCAAAAGTGAGGTTGCTGTCAAAGATGATTCCCAGGTTACGGATATGTGGGGATGGAGACAGGGTGGAGTTGTTTACAGGGAGACCGAAGTTATGGATTTAGGGCAGCGAGTGGCAGACCTCTGAAAACTGCATCAAGCTGTCATAACCGGTAGTAAATGCATTTTCAGACTGAGAAGAAAGAGAGAGTTAAAACAACTTTGACAACGAGTATTTAACAATGAAAGGTTTCTTCTGGCCGTCACTGGCAGTGTTGCCAACTTAGGGACTTTGTCGCTAGATCTAGCGACTTGTCAGACCCCCTTATTGACTATTTTTCACAAAAGCAACTAGCGACAAATCTGGCGACTTTCTGTAGAAGCACGCAAGGTCTTTCTCTCTTGTGGTTGCTAAAACACTCACCTCTCTCTTCTGTTCTTTGACTGAGAAGTCTCCCCCCCACCCCCCCAGTGAAGCACTGCGCAGTAGGGGTGTGCCAAAAAAATCGATTCACAGAAGAATCTAGATTCTCATTTGCAACGATTCAGAATCGATCTGAAATGTCCAAGAATCGATTTAATAAATAAATAAAATCAGCTGGTTGTTCGCCTCCATTTTTGTAACTAGCCTATCCGGGACGTCCGGACGTCACCACGCAGCCAGTTTTTGAACGTGAGCGGTAAATCACTAGAACAAAGAGGAAGCAAATATGGATGAGAGGGAGATCCAACCAGCCCCGTCTTCACTTAAAGCTAAAGTTTGGCGTAATTTCGGTTTTTACCGAATGCCTGGAAGCACTGCGCTGGACATGACACACACAGTGTGCAAGCTTTGCAAAACGAAGACCAAGTACTTCGGCAGCACAACAAATGCGCGGGCTCATATTAATAGGCATCACCCGGAGCTCAGCGACACAGAGCAGCCGCCAGCTGCAGACCAACGCACACTGCAGTGCTTCACGAAACTTCCTGCCAACTCCGAGAGGGCAAATAAAATAACTCGGTCTATCGCCTGCTTCATCGCCAAAGACCTAAGGCCTTACAGTGTGGTGGAGAACGAGGGGTTCGTCTGCATGTTACAGACAGCAGAGCCGAGGTACACCATACCGTCCCGCAAGTTTTTCACTGAGACAGCTGTGCCACAGCTTTACAATGAGACTAAAAGAAAGGTCGCCAGTGCCCTAACCGAAACGACCAGAGTGGCACTAACATGTGATGCATGGACATCAAGAGCAACCAAGTCTTTTGTGACATTCACCGCTCACTACATAACTGATACGTGGGTGCTCGAATCCCGTGTTTTGCAAACTCGTGTGATGCACGAGAGCCATACAGATGTAAATGTCAATGCCATGTTTCACTCCGTTGCTAATGAATGGGAGCTGACGGTCTCGGATCTGGGGATTGTGACTGATAATGCTGCCAACATGCTCGCCGCTGCACAGATTGACAACTTGGCACACATTACATGTTTTGCCCATACTCTCAACCTGGCTGCACAACGAGCTCTGAAGCTCACCACGGTGTCACGACTGCTTGGGAGGATCAGGCGAATTACTGGTTTCTTCCACCGCAGCGCCATTGCAAATCATGAACTGCTGGAAAAGCAGAAACTTCTGCAGTTACCGGTGCACAAACTGAAAACGGATGTCGCTACACGCTGGAACAGCGCGCTGGACATGATAGAACGATTCCTAGAGCAGCAGCCTGCTATTTGTGCCGCGCTGCTCTCCCCCCAGGTGAGAAAATCTGGAAGTGACATCTGCACACTCAGCGACACCGACATCTCCACTGCTGAGGAAATAGCATTGGCGCTGAAACCAATGAAAGACGCAACCCACATAATGTCAGAGGATTCTACGCCTACACTCTCAGTTATTGCTCCTTTGCATGCTCAATTGCTGCACGACACGGAGGCAGCTGGCGTTGCTGCTGCTGACACACCAGTTATTCGGGAAATCAAACTGGCAATCCACGATGATCTGGCGAAAAAATACAGTTCTGCACGGGATAAGCGCATGCTGTACTCTGCTTCCTTTTTGGACCCCAGATTCAAGGCCCTGCCTTTCCTCACTGAGGAGGACCAGCTGGAAATCCATGCCAATGTAGTTGCAGAGGCTGCAGCACTTGAGGTAAATTATCTGTTCTTGAGTAATATATATTTTCTAAAATGTGTAAGACATTTATGCTTGCTGAAAATGGATGTAATATTTAAAAGGTGTTAACTGTAATCTTACACTGCAAAATAATAACTTAAAAAGGATTAAATTCATCACAATTATGTAAGTATCTGGAAATTTGCCGCAGGGCGAGGGCTTCGATAATAACCTCTCTCTTTTTTGACCATACATGTGTTTGCATCCCTGTAATTGATTATGACTGACATGATTGTTGAATTGTTTCTGTAGAGACAAGTGAACTCAGAAGAGGCTGAGGTTGAGTCTGAGACACCACAGCAAGAAGAAGGTCCTGCTCCAAAAAGAAGGCCCTCTGCACTGGTCACGCTATTGGGCAAGACATTTACTGAGGTCAGTGTTGTCCGTAGATCTGCCAGCTCCAGAGCTGAAGAAGAACTGAAGAAGTATCTTGAAGCCCCTCCCCTGTCTCTGGCAGAGAACCCGCTCAGCTGGTGGAGGACCCATCAGACAGCTTTTCCTCTCTTAGCTGGACTGGCTAAGCGATACTTGTGTATCCCTGGCACTAGCGTTGCAGCTGAGAGAGTTTTCTCCACCGCTGGAGATATAGTGACAGCACAGCGAAGCAGTCTCACTCCTGCACATGGTGATCAGCTTCTTTTCCTGCAAAAGAACCTGAATGTTGCATCTGCAAATGGACAGTAACCTTGGACACAGTTCATGTCCAGTTTTTTTCATGATTTGTTGAAAATCATATAATCAGTTGCACAGTTTACAGTTCTATTGTTGCAAGAGACACTGTCATGAACATTTCAGAGACAGGTAGCTTAGGGGTACTATTTTTCATTTTGAAAGAAGCACTTTATTTTCATAACTTGTTATTCTTTAAGTTACTGAGTCTGACTGAGAAATATAGATGTTTTTTTGTCTTCACCGGTTATGTTCTACATGATATTTGAGGTAAACTGCAACTTTCCTGGGAAATGCATCTATTTTCAACCATTTTGTATTATGAAGAAGCACTTTATTTTTGTTCCAACTTATTTTATAGCTAGCTACTAATGAGTAGCAATTGAGAACCAGACAATGTTTTTGATAAAAGGCACTTCCCTGAGAATTGAACTTAATAAATGTGAAAGACACTTTAATGTCTCCGTTTGTCATTCTGTATAGCAAAGCAGATGAGAGTAGATCATGATCAGAAACCCGATTAGAAATCATTATGGATAGAATCGAATCGTTTTGAATCGAAAATCTTTTTGAATCGAAAATCGATTTTGAATCGAATCGTGGCCTCAAGAATCGGAATCGAATTGAATCGTGAGATGGTAAAAGATTCCCACCCCTACTGCGCAGGCAGTTGGAAGGGGAGGGGGGGGCAGGGTGTGGGGGCCGGGCTGGGCCACATGTACTTAAGTAATAATTATAATTTAATATAAATTCCTGTAATGAGTTTGTTGTTTATTTGGCTAAAGTTTTATAGTTCTTTCTATCTCCCTTGCTCTTAATCTCTGCCTTTCTGCACCTTACACAACCACTAAGCTTTATGCAAATTATTGCATAATGACGTCACCCATATGCAAATGAACGTATAACGTCTCATCTAGCTACTTTTAGCAACTTTTGGAGCTAGTGCTCTCTGTCCCCATTACTCGTGCCAGAAAAAAAACATCAGTGTTTGGTTTAAAAATGTCAGAAGTGTTATATCACCTGCAGCCCCTTGTCAAACCAGCGGTTTCCGCTGTTCCACTGACTGCCTCCTCCATGCAGCACTTGTTCAGTGGCATTGTTGTCAAACGTCTCATCCGGGGGCATCGCTCCATCCAAACACACTGTGAAGATGCTGTTTTGGATAGCCAACACTGACTCTTTGTTGGTCTTATCTAATAATAATACAAATAATAACTTATAACACTTATATAGCACCTGTAAAAACAGAGTTTACAAAGCAAGGTAAAAGCAGGATATCCAGGTCAACATAACAACAGAGAGCTAAACAGTGGGGCAAATATTAGCAAGACAAAAATTGGGGTTAATACAGACAACAAGACAAAAGAGTAATCAAGAGAAGACAAAGCAGAAAACAAATAAAAAACTCCAGGAGGACTTCCGGTGGCGCAATGTTGAAGGAGGCAGGAGGCAAAGTTGAGAAGTTAATAAAAATAAATGGATAAAAAAGGGAGGCACGCTAAGAAGGAAAGTGCAAATAACGCGCACACCGACAAGACAAAGGGAATTACGCCAGGGATGGCGGTGGTGAGGAGGAATCTGTAATATTAACGGACATACGTAGGCTACGACAAGAACACCCAGACAACAAAGGGGCCCTGGCAAGCCTGGAGGCAAATGTGATGGAACTTGTGGAAAACAGGCTGGAAGATACGGAGGCTAAGACATCGTGGTTGGAAAGAACAGTTGCCCTTCTACTATACGGAGAGACAAAGATGTCCATGAAGTGTGATGACTTGGAGGCAAGGTCAAGGCGTAATAACCTTAGGATACATAGAATTCCGTAGGGAGAAAAATGACACTATAGGATTAGTGACCGACTTAATTCGTAATGCAGTGCGCGGGAAGTTTACCATTCCAGCAAGATCACTTTCTTTTACCGTGGATAAGTTGATTTCACATGTTCTCATTAATAACAGCAGAGTTCTTCTCACCCTTGATGAGGTCGATGTAGGTTTTGCTCCAGATGTCACGATGTTCTGTGGTGAGGATGCCGACACGCTCCACGTTGTTCTGTAGTGAGGAGTTGCAGATCCTCTCCAGCTGAACACAGAGCTGATCAACTGTAAGTGGAGTCCCATCACTGTTGTACACGTCCAGCACAAAGAACTTAATCCAAGGGGAGAAATAAACATGAAACAGTATTTATTTGTATGTAGTTACTTTCATGTACTCATTTTTAATGATTTCACAAAATAATAATAATTAAAGCTCAAGCAGCATTGGATGGGGCCCTCGCGCCTCTGCGGGCGTCGGGTTACTGGCGGACGCCGCTCCTTGCGAACGTGCATTTGTGTGTGACTCAGACACTGCAAATCATCACCAATGAAAAGGGAACTCCCTGCTGACACAAGACTCTATGTCATACAGTTCATTAGCTGTGAAAGGGGGCGTGGCCAAAGCACAGGGGTCGGGGCAAACCTTTATCAATAAAAAAGGAAATCTCTGCTGAGTTAATTGATACCTCACATAAGACTCTACCTTAAATGGGTCATAAGTTATGAAAAATGGTGTGGCTACAGCATAGGGGGCAGGTCAAACATCACCAATCAAAAAGGAACTCTCTGCTGAGTTCAATGACACCTCACACAAGACTACCTTAAAAGGTTCAAATGTTATGAAAGGGGGCGTGGCCTGAGTAAGTGGGCGTGATTAAAGTCAATTTTGGCCTATAAATATCCTCAGGCCTGGACCCTTCTCAATTGTGAGAAATTTCAGCCAAATTGGACAATGTACACTCAAGATACAACAACTTCTTTGTTGATTGATAAATGCTCAAAATGCCTGCCACAGCCACACTGTTTGACGAAAAGTTTTTCTTTGAATAACTTTTCATCTTTAAGGTGTTGAGATGGTACAGACCAAATTTGAAGTCCATCGAATGAAATCTCTAGGAGGAGTTCGTTAAAGTATAGCACCTTGACTTTTAGGCCTGTAGATGTCGTCAGGTTTGGACTCTTATAACACCCACCACTGCAAACTATACGCTTTAATTGGCTGGCCCTCGTTACACATTCAACGCCTAACCCACTGGTACCAACTCATTTACAAGTCTGTGCTAGGCAAAGGCCCGCTGTACCTACGCTCACTGGTCACAATAGCTTTACCCACCCACAGCCTTCGCTCAAGCAGTTACATCTCCTTGGTCGCTCCAAAAGCCCACACCTCCTTTGGCCGCCACTCCTTCCAGTTCTCAGCTGCAATTGACTGGAATGAACTACAAAAAACCCTGAAACTCAAAACCCTTATCCCACTAATTGCCTTCAAAGCACGTCTGTCCGTGCTCCTATCCGATCACTGTATGTGCTAACTGTTTCCTGTCTTTTACCCACTGTTTTTGCACACCCTTACCCCATTATCTTGTCATGGCCCATTGCATTGTTGCACAGATGCACATCCACACCTGCATTGCTATCATATTTGTTTACGCTATTTTGCACTTTTCATCTGCCCTTTTATGCTCAACCATTATTTTCTTCCCACCTTTGTTGCCACACAATTTTTTTGCCAATCTACTGATCTACTTTGCTATCTAGTCCACAATCTACACTAACTGTATATAGACTATATCAACTCTTTACTTCATTTCAGCATTTATATAGTCTGTCTGTTCTTGTATACTGTTTTATTACTTATCCTCATCACTACATAGACCACACTTTGCACTAACAGTATTGTCTCTTCTCTACATTCAGCATTCATATTACTGCTTATTGTGTTACTACTGATCTACCTCACTTAACAGACCGCAACTTGCACTAACTGTACTTTGACTCTCCACTACACCTCAGCATTTATCTAGACTGTCTATTCATATACATTGTGTTACAAACCTCACTAACTAGACCACTAGACTAACTGTTTGACTATTTACACCATTGTCTCTTTACACCATCTCAGCATTGATATAGACTCTCTGTTCGTGTATATTGCACATCCATCAACTTACTTACACCTCACTACTTGCCGGCATTTGCAATGCCCACTTATTCTGCACTTTATGTAGCATTTTGTATTCTGTATTCTTGTACTGTATTGAATGTGAAACTATTTGTTGTCTTGCACGCCTACGCTTTTCTTGGCCAGGTCGCCGTTGCAAATGAGAACCTGTTCTCAACGGCCTACATGGTTAAATAAAGGTTAAATAAAAAAATTGAAAAAAAATGAATCCTGAAAAGTTTCGAGCCAATTGGTCACACTCAAGTTACACCCACTTCCTGTTTTGATGGCCCCCTACAGGAAGTTGGTCCTCTATAACTTGCACATTTTTTGCGCTATTACAATTATATTAATAACTTTTAATCTTTAAGGTCTTAAGATGGCACAGACCAAATTTGAAGTCGATCGGATGAAATCTCTAGGAGGAGTTTGTCAAAGTACGACATGTGGAAATGGCCAAAATCGCACTAATTTCGAACTTTCAATTAAAAATGGTGGACTTCCTGTTGGGTTTAGGGTATGGCTCCAATGAGCTTTTTTGGACGTCTTGACATGCTACATATGTGTACCACATTTCGTTAGTCAACGTTAAACATACAGCAGGGGCTCATTTCTTTAAATTTTGTAGGGGGCGCTAGCCATTTTTTTGCGCCCATTCCCGAAACCCTTAAAATACGTACATTTTCACCAGGCTTGATGCGACCGCCAATTTTGGTGAGTTTTGAGTATGTTAAGCCCCTCAAAAAGGCGATTAATTTGCCGGAAGAAAGAAAGGAAAGGAAAGGAAGAATTCCTTCAGTTTCAATAGGGCCTTCGCCGCTGTCGGCACTCGGGCCCTAATAATTCCTTCAGTTTCAATAGGGCCTTTGCCGCTGTCGGCGCTCAGGCCCTAATAACAAGAAACAACAATTTGGCAACAATCAGACTACTTCTTATACTTTGCTGTGTCCAGGAGTAAGTTGCTTTATTAATGATTATCCACTTTTAGTTAAAGAAAGCTTGTCTTAGTAAGCCTTGTGAGTTTGACTTAGACCCATGATGTGATGTTTTTCCCCTGACAGTTGTGTGCTAAAGGTAATGGTTAATGGCGAGGCCAGAACCCCTGCCCCACTTATACCATGGTCACTTTCTAAATAACAAATTGCTAAGACCATTAATATATATTTTGATGCATATTATAATCAAAATCTAAAGTTTCTTTAAACAATAACTCTTCCAGCAAACATGCAACGTTTGATAGACGTTCAGATCTGTATGATGTCCATCAGTTCAGACCCACTTTTGTACGTCTGTGGACGTTCATAACCTAAGAATCGTCACGTCACACTGTAACTTCACGGGTCAAAAATGAATACCAGGAGAAAACATTGTGCCATGAATGAACAAGCTATGGAAGTCCACAAATCAGCAACATTCACCATGGATTTACTGTAGTAACACTAACCAGAACTATGGTATTGTTGCATAAATAGTCAAACGCTTACAAATGCTACACATATTTTTCCAGCACTTCAAAACTCTATTACCATATTTAAATGTTATTTTTAATGTGATGACCAAAACATTATTTGTTCATCCTTCAAAGATTGTCTCCATTTATAAAAAGTAGAAGTTTCAAGATGTAGGAAAACTTATTTAAAAATAAAAAACACTAAATTATAATTCTGAACCAAAATGTGGTGGGCAATACATTTATTGTGGGTTAGAAAAGGGGATTTGTCATTTACTAAGTCAGGCAATGTCTTTCAGACATGATCATGACTCAATAAACCTCAGCATGAATATTGATGGTGTCCCACTCTTCAAAAGCAGCAGTCCAGTTCTGGCCAATACTGGCGAAGTTTCACAACCTTAAGTCATTTGTGGTAGCTCTCTTTTGTGGGGACAAGAAACCGTATCCTCTTGAAGAATATCTTGATGACTATTTGATGGAGTGTAAACATCTCACAGACAATGGGATGATTCATGAAGAGAAGACCTACACTGTTCATATTCAAGCATTGATCTGTGACGCACCAGCAAGAGCTTATCTGAAGCGCATTAAGAATCATAACGCCTATCACAGTTGTGAGAGGTGCATCACCAAAGGTGCTTTCGTCCAAAAAAAGAGTGGTATTCAATGAACAGGGATGCACCTTGCAAACAGATGAAGCTTTCAGTGCAGTAGAGTACAAGAACCATCAAACTGGTGCTAGCCCATTCATTGCTGCAGGAATGTCTTGTGTTAGCTCATTTGTGTTAGACTATATGCATATGGTCAACTTGGGAGTAGTTCGACGGATGCTAATATTCTTGACTCGGGGCCCAACACTTTACCGTTTATCTGTAAGGCAAAAGGAAGAAATATCGCAAAAGCTAAAACGGACTAAGAGGAAAAATGCCTAGTGAATTTGCTCGACAGCCCCGCGGTCTAGAAGAGCTGGACAGGTGGAAGGCCACAGAATTTTGGCAGTTTTTGTTGTATACAGGACCAGTTGTACTGAAGAATGTCTTATCTTCTGAAAGATACTACCATTTCCTGTCCTTGACAGTAGCCATATCAATTATGTTGAAGTCAGATGAGAGCACTCGCAATGCATACCTTCAATATGCCCATGAACTTATCTCACACTTTGTCATCCGCTGTGCTGACCTGTACGGAAAGTATTTTTCAGTGTACAATGTACATGGACTGATTCACCTTCATGAGGATGTCCGCCACTTCAATTGCTCATTGAACGATATTTCCAGTTTTCCTTTTGAAAACCATCTCCAACAAATCAAGAAACATGTATGGAGTGGGAAAAATCCCCTAGCACAGGTGACCAGGTGATTATCAGAGATTGAATATGCAAACGGCAACAAGAGCAAAACACAGCCTGAAGCACGACCCCAAATGTTTGTTTCTACAAAGGAAAAGGACAGTTGTTTTCTCTTGCGAGATGAAAGATTTGCTTTTATCAGAGAAAGAGGAGGAGACGGGATTATGTTATGTTATGTCCTGCACCAGCATTACACATCAGCGAAAAGCCATGCAGCTCAAAACTGCTAAATATAGTGTACACAACAAATCGACAAGACAGGATGAAAAGACAACTGCTTGAAACTGATCTGTTCCGCAAGGTGGCCTGCTTCCCTCATGAAAATGGTGGTTCCGTCCTCATACCTCTCCTCCATGGTATAGAACACAGAATTTGAAGGTTGGCAGTTTTATCTTTATTAACCTCTATGTAGATGTACCATTCACTATTTTGTCATAACTGACGGTGTGGGGCGGGCCAGCGCAGGGGGTGTTGGGTTGAATGCTCAGTTCAGTACATTTTTTATTTTATTACACAATTACTTGTCTGATTAATTTCAGGTGGTAAATTAACTCAATGTTTTGTTTTTCAGACTCTGGACATTCAAATGTAAACCAAGCCAGCCAGTTGAGGGGTGCTGGGCCCAGTCACCAGTCCAGCCACAGTGATGGGTCCCAGCACAGCAACCGGTACCGACACAGAGAGCGGTCCAGGCACAGCGACGGGTCCAGGCACAGTGACAGGTCCCAGCAAAGCAAACGGTACCAACACAGAAAGCGGTCCAGGCACAGCGACGGGTCCAGGCACAGTGACAGGTCCCAGCAAAGCAAACGGTACCGACGCAGGAAGCAGTCCAGGCACAGCGATTTGTCTAAAGACGGTATTCCTCCGTATGCAATACACAGTGGCAAGAGTGTAAATGTTCTAAAGTAGCGGCCATCTTATAGTGCATATTTTGAACAACTGGTTTTGTGTTTAACATTCTGAGCATGATAGACCACTCAATATATTCTCTATCAAGTATCATCATGGCCAAGAGTAGATAGATCTCTTTGCATTGACTGCTGAACTTAATGACTCATATGGGCACACAACTTGCTACAAGAGCTATATCCACTATTATGAGCAACAAAGTAATATTTGACAAATTTTGTCTTTCAGATTATGGAAGTGTTCAAATGCCAATCTCAAGATACTCTGGGAGGTCTTTCTCAGAGCAGAGTAACAGGTCCTCTGCACATGAATCCAGTACAAGGCCTCATAGGGAAACAGACTTAAGATTTCCAATGGCCATGGCAAGTAAGTACTAAAGTGTTGGAGCTGGTAAAAAAAAAATAAAAAAATAAAATAAAACACTAAAAATGAATTGAACAGGACATGGTTTAACTTTGTACATCTGTTTAAGGATAACAGTAGTATAATTTTCCTATTGGCTCCTTGCCAGCAGTTTAGACTGACATAGCAACTTTTACATATGTGGTCCTTTTTGTTTTCAGAGTTTCAGAAAAAAGTCTTAACTAAATTGGTGCATATCCACATGGAGGTCAGAAGGCTGGGAAAAAGCGAGCCTCTCCTGTCATCCGCCCATATAGAGCTACTGGAGACAATGGAGGAGTTTGAGAGAGGAGGAACTCCTCAAGGACAAGCAAGCCTTTGAGTCCCTGGTATGATTTGCAAGACACAATGTGTAAGTGATGTCATTTTATGCTCCGTTTTATTTATTACTATTATTCTGTGGTATATCAGTGAAACTTGTTGTAGGCTATTGTTTTTCTAACATGACAGAAATAATACCCCCTCTTTTTAAAGGTGTTGCAACTTGCAAGAATTGGAGGGAAAGATGTAAGGGATTGTGTCCACAAAATTCTTGACCGGTATTTAACAGGACAGATAACAGGATCCCTACATGTAACATGCATAACACAAACACGATACATTTCTTGTCACAGTTTGCCAGTCAACAGAGGATGTGACATATCTAAACCAACTTATACTATACACTTTATTCACCAGGCCACTGTCTGAAACAAGTAAGCTGTGGAAAAACAGGAAGAGCTCCAGAACTGAATTGACTGCCATTTTTATATTTCATAAAAGGGCAAATTGATAAAAAATATAAAATCTAAGCGAGCCTCCACTGTCATGCGCCCATATAGAGCAGCTGGAGACGATGGAGAGAGATTATAAATGCAATTTAATTATCTGAAATGTAATCATGAGACCGCATAGAAACTTAACGTGGAAGGTAAAGAGGAGGGGGTTCTACAGGTGCAGGGAAAATCATTGTAGCTATCAAATGGTCACCTCTCAAAAGGTTTGTTTAATCGATTCCAGAAAACAACAGTGTCCCAAAACCACATCTCTTTAGTCCACTCTTGGCACTCTCACCCATGCTACAGTTCCTGTAGATTACCAAACGCATGTAAATTCTAAATGGTGAATTTGTTTCTTCAGGCTCTTTACCAACCGGCTGATGGCAAAATTCAATATGAAGGGGAAGGGGAAGAAGCAGAAACTGCCTCTGGAGACTACAGCCTTTATACTACAGCAATTAAAGGTACACATGCGAGTTTACAGAAACCATCTTCAGTCACGTGTATGGTGCCATATACCACACCAGTCACCATGTGCAGTATTATTGCCATTTAATTGATATTTGACAGGAGGAATAAGGAACTTCAAACCTGTGTTGTGTTCAGGGGGAAATAGGTGGACCCAAATGGCAAGAGGCAAGGCAAGCAGGCAGGCAGGCAGGGGAAGGATTGAGCTCGAGAGTTTATTTAAACACAAAAATGCAGGAGATCCAAAAAAATGAGGCAGACAAAAACAACAAAAGGAATCCAAAGAAAGCAGGCAAAAACTAAAGTCCAAAAATAATGAAAACACGAGGAACAAACTAACAGCAAACTAATGGGAACAAAGTGAGAACAAAGGGAAGAATCCAAACCTGGTAAACTAGATGCAAACACACTGGGAACAGACACAAACTGACTGGAAAGAACACAAACACCAACAATGATCTGACACAGGACAAGGGGAACACAAAGACTAAATACACAGGGTAACGAGGTAACACAAGACAGGTGACACAAGGGCTGGGAAACAGGTGAAACACATTAGGGCTGGGCAGTACAATCAAAAAAGGCGGGAAAACACAAGACAAAGTAAAACCAGACTAGACAAGACAGAAAACCAAACTATCAAAATAAAACAGGAAACTGAGCAAAATACAGAACAGAAACAGACTACCAAAATAAGATAAAACACACCAACCCATAACAACCTGGATGTTTTCACATATTGATATTTGTTTTGCTTTTGTTCAACTCTTGAGCTGCAGTCATGAAATGGGATAAAGAAGCTACATAGGCTACAATCAAGCATCACGCAGCAGAACATCTCAAACATGCGCCGGGGAGGAAGGGAGGTGGAGGGCATACAGGGGTGGAAAGTAACTAGGAATTTTGCATGAGTACTGTAAAGGCTGTTTTATGGTTCTGCGGAGGCTCCACGCAGAGCTTTCGCCATAGCCTACATAAGTGGCCTGATGTTTATACTTGTGCGTTGGTGTGCCTCAAGCCGGCATGTATGTGTGTGGGGAGTTGGTGATAGAGCGAGGGAGAAAGTGAGAGAGTGAATGCGATTAGCTTCGGAGCGAGTAGCAACTCTAGAGTCATAGTGAGAGACAGAAAGTGTCTCCCCTGCTTTCTGACCAATGTGGGAAATCTGTAGCAGGAAAAGTTAACCCTCTCCAGAACCAGGAAATGAGTCGGGGGAAATGCAACGCTACCAAGCCACGGCCGAGAGACGTGCGTCGGCGCGACGTCTAGTTCCATTTTTCGAGAGGTGCACGTCAGTGTGTTTATTTCTAGTTTAGGGAACTTATATCTCTCTCCCCCTTACCATCTTAGTCTGGAGTAATTTGTTTTTTGTTCACTTGGCAGTACACTGTAACCATTAGAATTGTTTTATTTATCAGCCTGTTAATATTTTGCTGAAAACCTCATTAAAGATGGAAAAGAATATTGTCATTTCAAACTATTTTTTATTTTTTTTTGTCCTTTTTAATAGATTAGATGTCACTTTTTTCCAATTGTAAATAAGGCTAGTAAAATGTCTTTGCATGTCTTGGACAGGTGCATCAAAGGGATAGGTATTAATTTATTATTTACAATTTTAAAGCAGTAGTTCTGCACGCTGCTTTTACTATATGACTAGAGTGAGTTTTATTGAATACCATGTGGTCATCCAACCTTGGAACAATAGCCTACCTGAAGGTTTGATGACCAAAAGATGGTTTAATAAAGCTATTAGTAAGACAGCATTGAACTCTGGTGTCATTAACAATTAAAATAATACAGTTGGTTTGGTACATCTGCAATCAGTCCAAGAAATGCATCATAAAAATCTGTATGAATGTCCTTTAAGTGACGTTGACAACACGTTAGAAATGACGTCGTAAAAACGTTAATTTAGAACCCTGTAAAGATGTCAATAATTAACATTTAAAAGATGTTTACAAAAGACGTCTAATGAATGTTCAATATTTACGTCAATAGTTAACGTCTAAAAAAGACGTCGCAAAAAACGTTCATTCTGGCTCCTCTGTGGACGTCTTTTTAACGTTGACTTCTTATGTCACTTGGAAGTCAAAAGTGAATGTTCGGTATTCGGTTTCGGATTCGGCAGAATCTTAACCAATGGATTCGGTATTCAGCCGAACCCCAAAAATCTGGATTTGGTGCATCCCTATTCAGTACATTGTGTACGGTTGACGGTAAGTAAATATAAACTGACAGTAGGTTTACCATCAAGACAAGCTAGCTATCTAACCATGTCATTGTCCCCAAATCAACATTAAGACTTTCACGAACAAATGATCCGCCATGTCGCCCACAGCCTGAAGTAGCAATCTGAACAGCGAATGGGGCGAGAGATGATCACTGTACAATAAAGTCAGTTCAGAGGGGCAGTGTAACTTACTTCTTGCAGCTTGTGTGTTAGCGCCATCATGTGGTGTTCAGAGGACGAGGCACTGAAGGACTATACACTCAGTGTTGGAAATAACAGATTCACATTTCCTTTTATATTTACTTTATTACACGGCTTGGTTGTATTCGCTATAACGACGGCCTTGCTCTGCATTATCCCTTATGTAGCCCATCAATTTAGAATGGTAAACAGTCAAATTCATCAGAACTCGTTAGTAGTTGTCCTATATCACTTTTTAATGGAAACCCTGCAGCCAATCGGAGTTCACCCCGACCATGGTATGATGTGATGTTCCTCACCTGACAGTTGTGTGCTACAGTGATGTGTTTCTCTGCGTAGAACTCCAATGAATCTTTCTCCAGACCAGGGACAATGCAGGATGACAGAATCTGCTCGTACTGCTTCATACACAGCTGCTTCCCTCTTATATATTCAGCTAGTAGTGTACCACTGCAAACATACAAACATGACACACTAACTCAGCCATTCAGTGTCGTATACAATTCTGGCCATTGATGACCCTGAAGCTGCCGCATCCAGTGGCTGTTCAGGATAAACTTTGAGTAATGTAGCTCTGCCTCCATCTTTAACATAAGTTTAGTCTCTTCACCTACATAATAAGAGAAACTAAGGAGGCCTACTGTCACACCGGCACTGGGCTCTCCCTCAGCCACGTCCACTACCCAGTCTCCTTACAATCAGTATCATCGTTCACTATCCCCAGCCTATTAGCACTCCTCACCTGTTGCCTGTTTGAACTTGTTAACTCATCTACAAGAACCCTCTCCATTCCTCAGTTGTTGTCTGGTCTCATCACTACATGACTCTACGTGTCATACAGACTCTCCCAGTTTTGCTGCTGTGCCATTGTGTTTGTCTCCAGTGAAGTTAAGTTTATCTCCTGGGCTTTTGTGCTTCAAAGTGTATTGGAACAGTTTAACTCCAAGTCTCCTGAGTTTTTCTGTATTTTTGACTTTTGGTGCCCTGACAAAAACCTCCATTAAAGATTGGATGTTATTCTGAGTCTGAGTCCGTGACACCTACACTAGCTGGAAGGTAGTACAGGGGTCCGTTTCAGAAAGCAGGTTTAGTGAAAACTCTGAGTTTGTTAACCCTGAGATGAGGGAAACTCTGGGTTTTCCGTTTCAGAAAGGGAGGTTAATCAAACCTGAGAGAGAGGGGTAACTCCAGCCCGTTTCAGAAAGAGAGGTAACCTAACCTCAGAGTCAGTTACTATGGTAACTGAGTCTGTGAAACTAACCTGGTCGAGAGCAGGTTTTCTTCAAGAAACCTAGAGTTTCTCTCAGTCTCCTCCCTCTGTCACAGCGTTCTTTCATTTTCCTCATTCATTCAGTCTGTATCAGGCGCATTTTAGCAGAGTTTGTTATCTGCATGAAGAAAAATGTTAACCGAAGCACTGAGAACATTGTAAGTGTACAGACAGTTTATTAAAAAGATAGTTTAGAAAGACATTAGTTCCCAAGACAGCGGCCGCCTGTATACGAGAACGCGACTGTCTTTATAATCTATCTTTTTAATAAACTGTCTGTACGCTTGTTAAATGTTAACATTTAGGGACCCTCATCATGCTACTGTTGAAGTGTGGTGATATTTTGAGCCTTTTTAGTGGCATAATAAACGATTTGTTTTTACTTTCCCTGTGCCCCGAATACTAGCACTGTAAGCTAATCAGGGGTCTGCGCTAGCTTGTTTTAAACTACAAACACATTAAATTAGCATGAAAACATGTCCCAGAGAGCGATCGAGTGGGTACACATCTGTAATTTACCCCTAGGTTTGTTTTGCGCCGGAATTGTCCTTTAATGTTAATGTGTAATGTGACAGCTTCTACTGCCAAAAAAACCAACATCAGCTTAATGTAATATTACGGTTAATAGACATAACCTATTACATTGTGTTGTATGTTGTATTGTAACAATAACTCATGACGGCAAATAATGACAATGATAAAGATCTTGCGCGTCTGTGGGAAAAAAGAACATTTTAAGCTTAGTACTCACTTCTTAATCATTGTCTTAAATTCCAATACAGCCGTAATTAGTTGGGCAGCACACCTGGACAAAGAAAACATGGTTATTCATTTTAAATGTTCAAAAGGAATTCTAACAATTTGAAAATTAGACTTTATTAATAAAAGGAATGGTCCAAATTACAGAGGCTGAGATATCCTGACATTTTGTCCCTCATCTCTCCTAATACCCAAAATTTGAAGTCTCAAGGCCAATCCAAGATGACCCTGATAGGGTTGGGTACCGTTCCCTTTTTTCCGGAACCAGTACCGATAAAAGTAACTCAAATTCACTTCCGGTACCCAACGGTACCCTTTTTCGGTACTTTCCCATTACGGTACTTTCCTGCAATAACAAAAATTAATTTCAGTTGTAAAAGTAATTATCAAATTATTTATCCAATTTACTTACTGCCATCTTGTTATTTATTAAGAACATGTTACACACCACACAAAATAAAACAGCTCCCTCTCCCCTTCCTACAACCTATTAGATCAAATAATTATTCATGTCTCACACTGCACTGAAACTTTTATTCTTGTATTTGTATCTTATTCTATTTTATCTTTATTTTATTGCTCTTTAATGTTTTATGTAACGCACTTTGAATTGCCTTGTTGCTGAAATGTGCTATAGAAATAAAGTTGTCTTGCCTTACAATCTCCAGCCTGTCAGTCAGTCAAAAGGGCATAGAGAACACTGTTGGGCCTACAATCTCCAGCCTGTCAGTCAGTCCATAGGGCATTTTGAACACAGTTGTGCCTACAATCTCTAGCCTGTCAGTCAGTCAAAAGGCCATAGGGAACACTTCCTGTCTGTCTAATGGTACGTGTCCATATACGCGTTGTTTTCACGGATGCGATCGCCCTGTTTCCCAGCATTGCACACTAGTGAGCTTGCTACCAGTTTCTTTTCACTGACCACTGACAAGCAAAGAACCGCGATGGCTGCAGCTTCTGCTGGTAGCGTCGTGGGGACTTTGGAGAAGCGACTCGATGCCCCGCTTCTCCAAAGTCCCTGCGACACTACCAGAATGCATTGCATGGCTGCTCCCATAGAAATTAATGGGAAGCGGGGAAATGGCGCTAACAATGGACACACAGCATAAATGGAAGTGTAACTGCACTGCGACTTGCCATTATATTTTATTGCAGCGAACACTGCCTGCGTGGAGTTTTCAAAAGTCTAACCACATTTGCAACCGCTTTACCAGCATTGCAATGACTCACTGTGACTTAACGTTAAACAAACTGCATACATTTCTTCTAATGTTTTGTTAAAGGGGTGATAGAATGCAAGACCGATTTTACCTTGTCATAGTTGAATAACGACAGTTTGGTGGGTAAATAGGACATACATAGAACCTCACAATCCCATTGACACCTCTTTCCTCTGCAAATCTCACAATTTGAAACTGCTGCTGAAAACGGGCGAATCTCAACAAAGCTAAAAGTTGACGTCAGCTTCTCAACTCCATCTTATTTGGCTCTACCTTCTATCTTTGTAACGCCCCAAATTTTACATAGGCCACTAACTGATCTGAGGTCACTTAGTCTTCTAAATCGAGGTCGCGCAAATCTTATATAATCGATAATTTTAGACATTGTTCATCTGCTGTTGCATTACTAAATTCACTTCTGAGACTTTTTTATGCGAGAAATCAACTATATAAAGCTTAAATACGGGCCGTTTTACAAAAATTGATGGCTAATTGCAAATTTAGTACGACTGTTTCGGAGTTCAGGAGCTCCACAGTATGCCGTGACAGCGGCGCAGTGCCTGCCCGGATCGCTGGCTTTCTGCCTGGACTGTCAGACCCCACTGCACGCTGGCTGGAGCTCTCTCAGGAGATACGGAATACTGGCCCAGAGAAAAGGAGTAGATATCGGACAATTGAGCGGGACATGTGGATTTAAATCAGTGGCGCAGTGGACTCGCAATGGGCGGTGCGCAAGAGCTGCCTGTCGGTGGCGGTTCACGGTACGTTAACTTTTTTTTTCCAACATGGATCCTCAGGGAACAGTGTCGAAAGCATAGGTGTGTGTGTGTGTGTGTGTGTGTGTGTGTGTGTGCGTGCGCGCGACACACAGGAGGATGAATAGACTGTAACGAAACTCTGTATCTGGTGCTTTGTACAGTAAGATTAGTTGATGAGTTTATGTGTTGGGACTCGGGGCAGAAATCAAGTTTGAAGCCAGTGGCATAGCGGGCGACATGTCTGTAGTTTGGTACGTTAACGGACAGTGTGAAGAAAGCTGCCGCTGAGGAAAAAAGGGATTGTTTCTGTGTGTGTGTGTGTGTGTGTGTGTGTGTGTGTGTGTGTGTGTGTGTGCGCTAAGCGCAACCAATCAGCTTGCAGCTCATCTAAATATTCATGAGCAGACCATATAAGGCAGAAAAGCTCTCCTTTCAGTCCAGTCCCATTTAACAGGGTAGTATTAGGTCCAAAAAAAACAGCAAAAGAGACATTTTCAGCCCAACCAACGTTACATACCCTATTAGGAGACCTTAAGGTGAACATAGAAGTATCCGACAGGGTTGTCCCTCATCTAGGATGCTATACTCTCTGGCCATTGAGCCTCTCTTGAATCATCTCACATAGGGTCAAAGGGTTAACATTTTCAGAAATGTTCATTTCAGATAGCTTGTGAGAATATGCTGATAATGTCAAAGTTTTCATCACAAGTCAAACAGATATTGAAACAGAAGCTCAAGGGGATGGAGTACTTGGGTATTGTTCCTGAATACAAACTGGACAGGACTAATAGAAATGGTTGGTGCTCGATGGTCTAGATGGCCTGATGGTCTAGATGGTCTAGATGGTCCAGCCTCAGTTGTCCTACATGGGGTGGGTTCTTGGGTGTGTGTTTACCTTATTTGTCGCTTTTTGTCCCTGAAGTCCATTCGTGGAAAGATACACCCAGACTTTGAAGAGCCCAACAAAGGGTTACGATTGTCGAACTCAATCTTCATGAAATAGTCTGTCATCTACGAAGAGTTACAAAGTATAAGTGACAAAAAGATACATACAGACAGACAAAGTATTTTGAGTTTGTGAAGAAGCTGGTGCCTTTACTTTATGTAAAATGTTTATTGGCATTGTCTGCTTCCAAATTAAAAGGTGTAGTAAGCAATGTTAATCCAATAAAATCTTTGTCAAATTTAGCGAATATCTCCTCACGGTCACTTGGCTCTCGATTTTTGTTGTGTGTGCTGAAAAAAAAAATCTGGTATTCCTACACAGCTTTGGCTGTGTAAATGGAAAACAAACAGAAAGGAGAGGAAGAGCCAGAAAACACTATGCCATAAAAGCACTACGCCAGTTGCTCGTGCAAGCCAGTAATGGGGGCGGGATGAGCCAGCACACACGCACAAACACATGAAGAAGAGCCTTAGCGACAGTTTTCTAATCCACGCTTTAGCCCACCCTGTCTGCAGCACCACCCTCTCTCTCTGTCATAGACTTAAATTTATAAGAAATTAACCTTTTTTTTTCACGAGTTGTTTAAATGCAGTCAAAGCATAAGTTGTGAAGTAAAAAAATATTTAGTCAAGATAATCATGATTTATTTTCTAAACTTGGAGATCTTATAGAAATCCCAGCCCACACTGTGTCTATGAGCTCTCCGTCACTGGCAGAACGTGTCTGAATGACTGATTTAGGGCTAAAACACTGTAGAATGTGTGAGCAGGTCACCCCCATTGTGTCAGTGAAAGTGTCTACAGTTGGTAGTTGGTGTAGTTGTTGAGCTCACCCAGTTCTCAGTGTTGTCTGCTTTCCTCTCCAGGCCTCTCTGCAGTCTTTCTCCAACACCTCCTGCTTTCCGAAACTCTTCCACCAGCTCTTTTGTGCGCTTCAGCTCTTTCACCTCCACCATGGGCTCCATGTAGTTCAGGTAGAGCTCACAGGCCTGCTGCAGAGGAGGGGGGGCAGGCATCTTGGGCAGTCCTTTCTGCTGGCTCAGGTTTCTTCCAGCAACCAGAGTCGATGATACAGGTTTACCCAATTGCCAGGGCTTCACCATCCCCGCCTTCACCTGAAAGATACAACAATGTACTCAAATACATGTATGTTGTCACCTATGACAGTTGTTTCCTCTTGACCAGATAAGTCATTATTGCATTACAATATATCCTGCAAGACGAAGACATGAATTAAGGGTTATTTTGTGTTGTTTTTTTTCTTCAACTCTATTTCTCCATGCATTGATGTCTAAGTAGCTAATGTGAACAAAAATCTTTGAAATTGGTCCAGAATTGAGCAAACGTTACCGGCAGCTGTAAACCAGGCTGCAATGTAATCCTAAAGGGCATATGTCCTTCGTCAATTTCGTCTGCTAAAAGTGCTGTTTTTGCCACTGACAGGCTCCAATTGTTAGATCTTACTCTTTACCAAAAATGTATCTCTATCTCAATAGGGATCCTTTCCATAATGTTGTCAGACACAGAATAATAATCTGAGCATGTCAGTGGCAAAAACAGCACTTTTGGATGGAAATTGAAGGTGAGCAGTTGCCCATTAATGTTACATTGTGGCTTGTTTCCCCACTGTCGGCTGCAGCGGTCTTGCTTAACACTGGACCAATTTCAAAAATTGTTGTTTCCATCAGTCACTTAGACACAAAAACATGGGCCTTGTGTGAACTTGTTTAGCTTGAATGTAACACATACAGTTAAAGGGGTGGAGATCCGGTGCAATAATTAAAATCAAAATATAAAAACACAATTTTGCCAAAATTTATCACAGGCTACAAGGTAATAAACACTAGTTTTATGCATGGATAAACAAATGTTCCCACATGATACGTGACACTCTATCTAGTGTAATTTCAGGAAGCTACATTATAGACATTGTAAACAGGCAGAATTAACTGAAGTATTGTTACTTACCAAAGCCCTGCTGCACATTCTCAACATTGTGCTTTTCAGAGAAACCCCCACAGACTGAAGTCAGACACTATTTACCGGTTAAATGTGTTTAAGGGATACAGGTTGTGACGACCTGAAATCATCACCAGGTTTCACCACCTGTGTAAAACCGGGAAACACCCATTTGAGTTTACACACTGATTGTTGCCGGAGGGAGCGTGTATAAAATCTCCTCCCTGTAAGAGTCAGTGTGACGGAAGGAGAGTGAGAGAGAGGAGCAGTGTCAAAACCGGCCGGAGTAAAACGCTCTTGAAAAGAAACACAAAACAAAGCAAAGTAGTTAAATCCCTTGCGTACCGTTTCCTTCATACTTTCAGCCGCACACAAATCCTGTACACTCCACCTTCGGATCATCATGCCACATTCGCCGTGCAAATCTGTTCACGGACGCCAGTAATCATTCAAAAATCACCCGGACTGGATTCTTGGACTGACTGGAATGACTGGACTGACTGACTAGACTCCCACTGGTCTGGACTTCATTGTCATTTTGTTTGTATGGGACTGCAACTTATTTGTGTTTTTGAGATGGTGGTTTAAATGTGCAGAAAACCTGAAGTGGAATTCTGAAATTTGGATTGTGCTTCATCTCTGCTTGTGTTTTTGTGTGAAATCCAAATACACTATATTTTGTTTTGTACTAGTTTTTGAGTTATGGTGTTTATTGCTTTTATGGCCATTCATTGGGGAGGGTGTACATTCGTTTAAGATGCACATCCTTTGTGACATTTGATTTAAAAAGAAACCACAACTAACTTGTATCTTACTGCCAGGAGAGAGACCTGGCTGGCACCCCAAACAAAAGATAAAATCATTTAAACTTGAGCCAAACTGTCACAAGGTGGATAATGTCTGGAAAAGAAAAGCTTCTGGTATATAAGAGGAGTTGGTAACAACGGTTCTGCTGCCAGGTCAGTGATCTGACTATCTGACATCAACTGAATATAAGGAGACTTTGTCTTTTTCCACGCCTTAGCCTGCAGTGTTTGTCTAAACAGCCACCAAATTCAAAATAAATTTGAATTATTTATTAGTTGCATTTTACTCAGTTTTGTTTGAATAAATCAGCTTTGAATCACTGAGTAGAATGTAATTGGATTTTATAATGAAAGAAAATTGATAATTTTTACTTATTGGGAGGTCTTTGGTTGTATTCATCTTACACTTTTGGCCATTTTGTGCTACATGGACGTTACATCAATCATCTGCCACACATTTCAGGACTGCTGTTTAATCCTGTTTAATCTTCGGTAGTTAATGAACAATACCTAACCCAGGTTGATTTAGCAGTTGAACATTGTTTTGCGTTACTGCAAGTTACTGAGCATGCATACTTTACTGAGCTGTAGCTAAATTTAGCTATAAGTCAGCCTAAAGTCAGTGATTAAAAGTCAGTCTACATTGTTTGTTTTGTGTGTGTGTGTGTGTGTGTGTGTGTGTGTTTAGCAACCTAGTGGCCCTGCAGCTAATGATCCTGTACCTCTTCCTCAATGGCAGGAGGGAGAAGATGTGATAGGAGGGGTGATGAAACATCTTTCAACAGTTCCCCTGTAGAAGATGGTAAGGTGAAACATGGGGAGACCTGCTTTTCTGAGACTTCTGTGCTTCTGTGCTCTTTTGATGACTGCTGTTGTGTTGGTCGTTGATGTCAGGTCGTCCGCCAGGTGAACTCCCAGGAACTTCACGCTGTTCTCCACAACAGCACTGTCAATGTGCAACGGTGCATGATGGTGTTTTCCAGCCCTCCTGAAATCGATTACCATCTCCTAACATAACGAGTAACGTAACTAATTACTTGTGATACTAAGTAATAAGTGAAATAATATTATTACTTTTTTTAAGGAGTAATAAGTAAAGAGTAACATATAACACTCACTGAGTGACTTGCCCAACGTTAATTGAGAGGTCAGCCAGATTAACTGGAAACACCTGTGTGGGTGTTCAGAGGCTTTTAGGATTATGTCTAAATAAATAGAAAGACTGCACACATATGTTTACTTTTCGGTTTCTGTGTTAACACTGTAAGCCACCATGATGGCATTGCCCTGGCCTCCAGCACCACTGTAAGGATTAACCGTTTAACTTTTCTGCATTGGCTTCCTGTAAAATCCGGAACTGAATTTAAAATCCTTCTCCTGACCTACAAAGCTCTTAATGGTCAGGCACCATCATAGTACCTTATCGTCCCACTAGAGCACTGCACTCCCAGAATGCAGAGTTACTTGTGGTTCCCAGAGTCTCTAGAAGTAGAATGGGAGCCAGAGCCTTTAGCTCTCAGGCTCCTCTCCTGTGGAACCAGCTCCCAGTTTCGGTTTGGGAGGCAGACACCATCCCCACATTTAAGAGTAAACTTAAAACTTTCCTCTTTGATAAAGCTTATATTTGGGACTGGCTCAGGTCTGCCTTGGACCAGCTGCTAATACTTGATATTATTATTAGGGTAACACTTTATAATAATGGTACATGAATTATCATTAATTTATTCATGTACTATTTCATGAACTATTACTAATGTTCAAGGATTAATAGTATCTCATGCATGACAGGAACAATACGTTCATTAATGCATCAATTAAGGTATTTCAATCATCGTGATTTCTGATTTATTAATGATGTTAATGTTCATGTCTTCTTCTCCCTGTGTCATTCGCTCCAATCAGCTGTTCTCTCACGATGTAGCTATTGGAGAGAAGTGCAGGTTGTTTTGAAGAAACAAACCTTTGGCTGTGTTAGCAAAGTTGTCCATATTCACAACAGCAGTCTATAAGAGAATAACAGCCTGAAACTGTAGGTGCGCCAAATTGCAAAACAAAATGCCAATACTACATAATGTTGCTTAAAGAATATCAAAAATAAAATAAAAATTTTTAAATAAAAAACGTCAAATAAAAGAGCAGTACCCCTGACTGTGACAGGGCAGGCCTATATCCTTGATTTCCCCATAACCACTTACATGCTGTACCAACCAGAATAAACAGTTTTCTCCCTCTGGCAGATAGCTTGAAGCCAGAACTGTGTGTCCTTATTTAATGAGAGCTCTACATTTGGTAGGGACATTTTCTTTTCAAGGTAAATATGTTCGTTGGTTTTGAAATAGTGGGTGGGGTAAAGCCAACTCTGGGTGATGTTTAGTGTGATTTAATGTGTGAGGCAAATGTGACTATGGGCCTACAGTTTGGGTTTTTGCTACTATTACTATGGCATAATCTAGACAAATGGCTATAAACAAAAAAGGACAAAGCTGATTGTTATTGTGATCCAACCTTACATTAACAATAGTTCTATGCTTTTGTCTTTTACTGCTTGTCATCCCTTGCAGGAACAATACATAAAAATGATTTGGGCATGCATGTTTTGTCCCCTGAGAATTGTGACATTGACATTTTGGACAATGGAAGACCATAAAAGATGTCATAGACAATAAAATAAAAGAGCTTGGTCCAGTGATAACTATCAGAGACATTGTGTCCCTTTATTTTCTCTGTGTAAAAGTATTGTTGGATAGTTGAGATTCTTTTCAAAATAAAATGTTAACTTTGCTTTATTGATTTAGGACAACAAAGAGCTATTCTATGTGGCAAATCTACATATAATGTACAAGAGGCACCTCAGATGGCTTACTAACTTACCTCAAGTCAAGCCTTTCTATGCGGTGAAGTGCAACAACACAGCGGCAGTTTAAAAGATGATGAGTGCTCTGGACACAGATTTTGACTGTGCTAGCAAGGTACCGATGAAGAATTAAAAAAATAATCTAGCTCTCTGATTTCTCTGTTATGGAGAAAGATAGTTTCCTCCTCAGATTGCCTATTGAAACATGTTTTGGTCAACCACAGGGTGAGATCCAGATGGCCCTGTCCCTTGGAGTGACACCTGATAAAATAATTTACGCACATACAACCAAACATTGAGCATTAACATGAGGATTAACTCCTAAAAAATTCTCTTTGTCACCCCAAAGCCAAGTAAGTGAACGTCGACTGATACTTTTGCTTCTAAGTTGAATGTAAATTATGGTTAAGAGTATTGGTTAAGTCATTGGATCACTTTCTAGACTGGTACTCGCAGTGGATGACTCCAAATCGCTGGTAAAACTCAGTTCAAAGTTCAGAGCCAGACTGTTGTCAGTTGGCAAGCTGCTGGAACGCGCTGGAGAGCTGGGCTCAGAGATCATCGGGCTCAGCTTTCATGTAGGCAGCGGGTGCACTGGAGGCTCTGTGTTCAAACAGGCCATTGCAGATGCCCGACACGTCTTTGACATAGTGGTAAATCAGCATCATAGAAAAATTAATTAAATTCAATTAAATTGAAATTCTTTGTCAATTTTCTGTTGATGATTTGCAGTTGTGTTGCAAACCAGTGTGAGAAACTATCATTTTTTGATACTACCACTTTCCAAGTTTCAAATATTACACACAGTGGCTATACATTATATTAGACTGCTGCCAGTAGTTGAATGTAACTAAGTAGCCTACAGTTACTCGAGGACTGTATTTAAGTACACGTTTGTATTTTATACAACTTTATGCAAATTATCTTCTTTCTACTCCACTACATTTGTCTGAAAAGTTTTCATACCTTTACTGTCTAGTGAAAAAGTGTTAAGGGGAGACACCGCAGGTGAATAGGGAAAATATGAACTAATAGATATCGCCATGACACATCCCCAGTTGATTACTTTTGTAGAGTTTAAAAATGTTAAAACAATGCTGATCTTTAATGTCAAAGTACTTTTATGTTTTAATGTATTCACAAAATACTGGGTTAAACAGAAGAATTGTATCAATACTGTTAGACCCAATCAATATCCTCTTTCATACTGATTCCACTTGAGCAGTAAACATTTGTTTCTTCATGTTAATTAAATCATGTCTGTCTGCTCTCCTAAGCTTAGAGGGGGCGGCCCTTGTTTTGTCACACGGCAGGAAGAAACATTTTGTCTATCCATCTTGGAGCCAATACCTACTGCCGTGCAGACTAGATTAGAACAAAACAATGTTTATTCCTGTAGCTTGAAAATAATTTACATCTCCGTGTTATAACCTTCATCAATGACTGAGGGTAAGCTCGAACACATATGAATTTAAAAGTACGTCCTTCTTATGGCGGTGACGAAGGGATCCAATGGGATGCACTCATGGACATGGACATGTCACCGCGGCAACAAGGAACCAATAGAAAATGGTCCCAAAGCCACATGGGAAAAGAAACCGCCAACATCTCCAGGAGAATATAGTGAACAGCGGAGGGTCTGAAAGAGACTGTAAAATGTGAATCCACAAGGGAGAAGCATCTTTTCAGCCCGCTGCAGCATTAAAACTTTTTTTTTTCATGCCATTTTCTTATTATATCGTTTTGTTAATCTTCATTGGACCAAGCCTCTCTTTCCTCAAAATCTGAAAACGTAACACTTTCTCCTGCCCACATCTGGTACACAGGTCAGGGAGAGCATTATTATACTTATTTAACTTTTCCGGTGTCACATATGTCTTCATAAGCCAATTATATTGGAGCAGTTTGAGCCGGGAATTGACAGTTTGAGTTTGTGCTATAGCACACGCTGCTTCCCAATCCTCAGATGAAAGATCATCTTTCATGTCTGCTGTCCAGGCGTTTGGGAGAGAAGACTCAGAGGATCCTTCTACTAGGAGGGTATATAGCAGATGTCATCAACTACATTTTTCCAAGGGCCAGAATTTCTGTAAGCAGACACTCCGGGGGCCAGACTTTCAAATAAAGAAAATAAAATGTATTTATACCTAGTCTTTTTTTTTTTTTTTTTTTTTTTTTACATGCATTAGTTTGAACAGACTCCTACAAAACATGGAAAATCCATAACGATAACTAGGCTACTAAACTAGAAAATTATCTTAGATTAGGATGCAGTTCACTGAAGAGTGATGGTTAAAGTTTTTGATTATGAAAATGCCATTATAGTAGGCAGTGTCCTGATTGGTGGAAAACGTTTGCAGGAGAACAGGCCTGTTGTCAGGTAAATATGTCACTGTCAAAGAGCCTGAAGCAAAAAGTTGACGTGGAAAACCACAGCTTTAATAAAGAATGGACTGATGAGTAGGCTACGCATTCGTTAAGCCAACTTTCAATAACGCTAAAACTGCATGCCTCATTTGCAATGAAGCAATCGCTGTTGCAAAAGAATACAACCAGCATCATCATCAAGAATGAAGAACGCACATGACAATGACATCCCTCGCGTGCATATTAAGTAGCCACATGGATTTGTTTTGATCTTATACATCGTTTTACCGCTCCAGCGGAGAGGATGATTTGATTAGCCAGCGGCTTAGTTGACAATAATTGTCCAAATTTCAAGATTCGTGGCAAAATAAGATAAACCAACACAACATTTTCTGAATTCATTATTATTGTGTGGGCCGGGATAAAAGCTTTGGAGGGCCGGATGTGGCCCGCGCGCCACAAGTTGACGATCGCTGGTATATAGTTATAGCCTTTTCCACAGCAATCCTTCAGAGTTTCTGTTTCCAAATTAGATAATGGGGGAATCAACACACTGATTATGAGTTTTTCACCGGCCATCAACTCTTCAAATGATAATAAAGTCCCGGCATCTGATACCATGAGATCACCTATTGTTTTTATACCTTTTTCAGTCCACTTCATAAAGGGAAAGAATGATTGCCCCATAATGGGCTGAAGCGTGAGAGAGAGATTGTTTCACCCAAGTGCTTTTTATCTTGATACCATACAGTACTCATATTCCTCACTATATGGTTTTTTGTATTCTTTTTCAAAATTTTTATTTTTGAGAGATAGATACTAAGGGAAAGGCACTGTGACTGAGCAATTTTCAATATTCATCCAAGATGGAGATCCATTCGAGAAGTAAAACATAATTGTCCTCAATTGGGCTGTCCAGTAGTACTGTACCGCCATGGGTTAGGGCACATGTAGTCTATATCCTCGACGTTCCACTTCCGGGATTGCTCCGTTGCCGACGGAAATTCCGCTGGATATCCCTCATTTAGGCCGGATATCTGTTGCCTTGGGCTTCCTTTGTGTTGACATTTTAAACTCTGGTCGATTTATGAGGACTATAGTTAACTGCTCCTCAGATCTCTGTAGGGTAAATCCAGACATCTATCTGTCCAATCTGACTATCTGTCCAATCTGACATTTCTGTTGCATGTCAACTTTTGACATGTTCCACCAAAACAAGTTCCTCCCCGAGGCTATTTTGCAGATGTGCCCTGAATGCTGTGTGGACTTGCCAGACCCTCCTCTGCAGCGCCACGTTGGAGGAAGGTCTGGCAAAGCAAGACTAGGCCACGAGACCTCCTCTGTCAAACGGTAGATATAATATTGCCTGGTGTAGTCTAGGGTGTCTATTGTTCCACAGAAAGAGAAAAGTTTCTTTAAGACTGTGAATAAGTTAGCAGAAGGTGGCAGTAGGCTGCTCTGAAACAAGTATTGTAATTTAGGCATTATGTTAGACTTAAAGCTATAGTGCGTAGTTTCTGTCTCCCCCATGAGGAATTCTAGGTAATGACAACAACACTGTTGGAGCGTCAACACGATACAAGCCTTTCGTGATCGCGCACGCGCCCCCACCCCTCCTCCATGCAGTTGCTAGTAACCAAGGAGGACACGGAGGATTAAAAAAACATGACGCACTCTTCAGAAGAGGTAATTATCTTCACTCGAGCTTCTGTGTGCGAACCACACCATGTTTTAAACACAGCCATACTGAGAAATACAGGGAGAGTTTTGTGGAGATGATAGTCTTAAATGGCTTAAATGTAAGAGATGTTTACTAATATAAAAAAAATGTACGCACTAAAGCTTTAAGGATATTAATTCTCCCTATGAGCGATATAGGAAGGGAGCACCATCTGTCGATAGAGGAGCCAATCAAGTTTACCATAAGAGCATAATTAACCTCACCAATATCTCTAATGTTTGACACTATCTTTATAATAATACATTTTATTTAAATCGCCTTTCATGACACCAAAGATCACTTCACAAACAAAAGAAGGTTGTTATTATTATTATTATTATCTCATGAAAATAAAAATAAAAAATAAAAGTCAGTCAGTCAGTCAGTCAGTCCATAAGCCATCTTGAAGACATATGTTTTAAGTCTGTTTTTAAAGTCAGTCAACATAAGGGTTAACTATACGTTTATTTGACGTTTTGTATTGGCCTGTCGTTGAGCTTTGGGGTCCTCCCCCCTCCCCCGGTTCATGTGAAATGACATCATGTAGTACGCGAGGGTCACCGGGGGGTTGGGGGGAGGGGGGGGATTGTTATTATTAAACTGTTTGCATAGAATAATATATATTATACTGAATACTCTAAACAAGATAACATGGAGCCATTGTGTGTCCTTGCCCTCTCAGACCAGATACGGGAGATGTCATCGACTCTGACAAAATAAACAACTGACGACACCAACTCTTGTATCATGATTATCAAATTCTACGTTGTATTACAAAAGCTGTTGTAGAAAGCTTTTCGTTAGGTCATTGTCTGTACTATTCTGTAGTGTGGAGATGGCCTCCTTGTTGGGTTCTCAAGTAAAATTAACTAATATCTCTTCAGTGGTCTCTGTCTAGTCTTGATAATTAATTAGTAATTATTCTAACAGCTGGTGTGTGTGAGTGAGAGCGTGGTCAGCGAGCTTGTTACACCCGCAATCTCTTACCACAGGTTCCAGTTAATCTTATAATGGATATGTGTGTTGAGTTATTTAAACAAACGATCGGGGAAATAAACACTTCTTGTCCGCGAGTCTCATTTATAGAGCCCTCAGTGAGCTGGATGGAGCTCTATCAATGACAGCTAGCTAGCCTCATCCTAACGAGACCCCTGAAATTCACAAAAATACCTTAAATTGAAATCGGACAAAAGTGTTTGCTTTGTAAGACCTTAGGGTAGCTGTGATATACATGCTGTGACGAAATTCAAACTGTAAATATACTATAGTTATGCCAAAAGTGTACCCGGGGTCTGTGAAAGGACAGGCTGGGTGGCGAGGCAGCCACCCAGGCAGGACCGGCCGCTGTCACGGAACTCATGAACTCCGACACACAGTCGGACAAAATTTGCAATTAGCTATCAATTTTCGTAAAACGGCACATATTTGACCTTTACATAAACTTAGCACAAAAAGTAAGGAAATTTGTGTTTGGTAGATTATTTCTCTGTGGTAACAATATTTTTTGGCAATAAATTTAATACCTTTGGAAAGCCTGTTTAGTTACCTTTCAAATGGTGCCCCATTTGTAAGGAACATGCATTTCTGGGATGAGCAGCAGCGCTGAGTATGTGGGATGCGCCCATGAAAAAATTGCCAAATCTTCTCTGGGGGACTTCAATGCGCACGTGGGTAATGATGGAGATACATGGAGAGCCTGATTGGGAGGAACGGCCTCCCTGATCTAAACCAGAGTGGTTGTCTGTTGTTGGACTTCTGTGCTAGTCATGGATTGTCTATAACAAACACCATGTTCGAACATAGGGATGCTCATAAGTGTACCTGGTACCAGAGCACCCTAGGCTGAAGGTCAATGATTGATTTTATAATCGTTTCATCTGATCTGAGGCCGTATGTTTTGGACACTCGGGTGAAGAGAGGGGCGGAACTGTCAACCGATCATCATCTGGTGGTGAGTTTGGTCAGGGGGTGGGGGAAGACTCTGGACAGACCTGGTAAGCCCAAACGGGTAGTGCGGGTAAATTGGGAACGTCTGGAAGAAGCCCCTGTCCGACATACCTCCGGCGGAGCTTTTCATGCATCCCTGTGGAGGCTGGGGGCATTGAACCTGAGTGGACAATGTTCAAAGTTTCCATTGCTGAAGCTGCGGCGGGGAGCTGTGGTCTTAGGGTCTTAGGTGCCTCAAGGGGCGGTAACCCTCGAACACTGTGGTGGACACCGGTGGTCAGGGAAGCCGTCCGACTGAAGGAGTCTTTCCAGGATATGTTATCCCAGAGGACTCCGGAGGCAGTTGCAAAGTACCGAAGGGCCCGAAGGGCCCGAAGGGCTGCAGCCTCTGCCGTGAAAGAGGCAAAGCAGCGGGTGTGGGAGGAGTTCGGAGAAGACATGGAGAAGGACTTTCGGTCGGCACCAAGGTGCTTCTGGAAAACCGTTTGCCACCTCAGGAGGGGGAAGCGGGGAACCATCCAAGCTGTGTACAGTAAGGATGGGATGCTGTTGACCTCAACTGAGGAGGTAATAGGGCGGTGGAAGGAGCACTTTGAGGAACTCCTAAATCCAGCTAATACGCCCTCTATGGTAGAGGCAGAGCTGGAGGATGATGGGGGATTGTCGTCAATTTCCCTGGTGGAAGTCGCTGAGGTATTTAAACAACTCCACAGTGGCAAAGCCCCAGGGATTGATGAGATCCGTCCAGAAATGCTTAAAGCTCTGGGTGTGGAGGGGTTCTCTTGGTTGACACGCCTCTTCAACATTGCGTGGAAGTCTGGGACGGTGCCTAAGGAGTGGCAGACACTTCTCAGCCTCCCCCAAGAGTAAAGTCTACTCCAAGGTGCTGGAAAGGAGGGTTCGGCCGATAGTCGAACCTCGGATTGAAGAGGAACAATGCGGATTCCGTCCTGGTCGTGGAACAACGGATCAGATCTTCACTCTCGCAAGGATCCTGGAGGGAGCCTGGGAGTATGCCCAACCGGTCTACATGTGCTTTGTGGATCTGGAGAAGGCGTATGACCGGGTCCCCCGGGAGATACTGTGGGAGGTGCTGCGGGAGTATGGGGTGAGGGGGTCCCTTCTCAGGGCCATCCAATCTCTGTACGACCAAAGTGAGAGCTGTGTCCGGGTTCTCGGCAGTAAGTCGGACTTGTTTCAGGTGAGGGTTGGCCTCCGCCAGGGCTGCGCTTTGTCACCAATCCTGTTTCTATTTATGGACAGGATATCGAGGCGTAGTCGGGGTGGTGGGGTTCGCAGCCGAGTATGAAGCGGCAGGGATGAGGATCAGCACCTCTAAATCTGAGGCCATGGTTCTCAGCAGGAAACCAATGGAGTGCCTTCTCCAGGTAGGGAATGAGTCCTTACCCGAAGTGAAGGAGTGCAAGTACCTTGGGGTCTTGTTCGCGAGTGAGGGGACAATGGAGCGGGAGATTGGTCGGAGAATCGGCGCAGCGGGTGCGGTATTACATTCAATTTATCGCACCATTGTGACGAAAAGAGAGCTGAGCCAGAAGGCAAAGCTCTCAATCTACCAGTCAGTTTTCGTTCCTACCCTCACCTATGGTCATGAAGGCTGGGTCATGACGGAAAGAACAAGATCCAGGGTACAAGCGGCTGAAATGGGTTTCCTCAGGATGGTGGCCTGTGTCTCCCTTAGAGATAGGGTGAGAAGCACAATCATCCGTGAGGAGCTCAGAGTAGAGCCGCTGCTCCTTCGCGTCGAAAGGAGCCAGTTGAGGTGGTTCGGGCATCTGGTAAGGATGCCCCCTGGGTGCCTCCCTAGGGAGGTGTTCCAGGCACGTTCAGCTGGGAGGAGGCCTCGGGCAAGACCCAGGACTAGGTGGAGGGATTATATCTCCAACCCGGCCTGGGAACGCCTCGGGATCCCCCAGTCGGAGCTGGTTAATGTGGCTCGGGAAAGGGAAGTTTGGGGTCCCCTGCTGGAGCTGCTACCCCCGCGACCCGATACAGGATAAGCGGACGAAGATGGATGGATGGATGGAGATAGGTGGGTGCAGTTGTGACATAATTACATGGGATGTGGATGACATGCAAGTAAACACATGTTAAATAACACTGAAGAACCTGCACCCAACCCGTGCAGCTGTTTCTCATCCACAGCTGTTTCTCGCCCGCCATCGCATTCAAATTTGCCAGCTCTATGGGCAGAGTTGACCGGCTTTTATCTGCTCAACTTCCGGGAAGGCTGCTCTGGTGTATCCTTGCTCATGGCTCCTCAGTGATCCCTCCTTGATGCTCGCTCCTCGGTCCTCGGGGCAGAAAAAAGAGCTTTGAGACGGCCTTACCCCAAGGAGGGGCAGAACAGCTGTAATTGGAGCTTCCCTCACTCTCCTGGCTCCTGATTTCTGCCAAGCTGATTCACCTGCTCCCAGCTGCACACCTGCAAACCATCCACTAATCAACGCTGCACCATAGCAACCACTCACTGCTGGCCTGAGGTCTCATTTATAAAACTGTGCGTAGGATATAGGACAAACTTTAAACCATTAACAAAATATTCAGCCATTGAAATACTATTTTTCGGTTTGGGAATGCATTTTCTAGTTATTATGTGAGAGTGTGCTCTGACAGCATCCGCATCAATCACCTTAAAGCAGTAATGCCACTGCATCTAACAGGCCTATCGTGGGATATTTAAACAGCAAAACTAAAAACTGTTGTTATAAACTTGATATATATATATATATATATATATATATATAAACTTCTGAAATAATCAATGAAGTTACGCTGTTGACTGCTGTCCTCGTGTGTAAATGAGCACAGCAGCAGCGGACAGCTCTTCTCTGTTTACAGTTTAGAGAATATTGTCCTCATTAATAATGTATTTCTGTCCCTTACCCACAACCATCTATCTTTATAACAGAATATGTACAGTAGATTCATGGGCCTGACACGTTCTGCTTATCTTGTATACATTTTAGGGTTGGGCGATGTCCCCTAAATTGGCAGTTGACGATGTTTACAGTAAAACATCACGATGGACGATGATATAGTCATCTGTCGGGGGGGGAGAGCACTTTTTATTTTACTATATCTCTTTACATAAATATTTTTTCTACTACTATGGGCTAAGAGTTAACATAGAAACGATCAGACATACATTTAAATGCCGCCTGCTGGTAGGGGCAGTAAATAACAACTTTACCTACTTTCACTTAACTACGGTGCCATAAAGCCTAGAGTCAATCAGATCTTCGTGATCTGCGTAACGACAGTACAGTGGAACGTTTGCCTTTAACAGAGTGACAGTAATAACCTAATATACCATCATTACTGAGATTAAACTACATTCTCTGTTATATTTGCACTGAATAACGCATTCAGTAAACAGAAACATAACTCTTGCAGTGCACATGAACAGATGCACAATATTAGCTCACACATAAAATAGCACAGGAAAAAAAGCTTCCACTTAAGGGGCCCTATCTTGTACCCTGCGCAGCACAGTGCAAAGCCCGACGCAAGTGTCTTTGCTAGTTTAAGACCGATGTCAATTTCCCATCAAGCACCCGCGACTAGGATTAGTGTGTGTCTGACAGGGGCGTGGCATCACGATGGTTGCTCTCGATATCGTCCATCGTGATGGCTGGCCGACATCACGATGGACGATGATATCATCCATAGGCACAACCCTAATACATTTAACAAATATTTTCATACAATAAACCTAATTAGGATTCATGTGGATAAATATGGGCAGGAGGGTAAGCATGAGAAACTAATAATGATAATAAACTTTATTTGCAGAACAACTTCCATACACAAACAGCCTACAGCTCAGTGCTTTAGAAAAACGAAATGACATGCAGTGAGTGCTTTACATGAAACAACATAATTAATGCAGAATAAGATAGGAAATAAAAGGGAGTTGCCGTAATATTTTCCACCGGGTTGTCCAGGTTTATTGAGCCAGCATGAAACAACCCGGTAAGAACCCACAGGGCTAAGTATCCAGATGTCTTTCTGTAGTCCACCTTCAGAACAGTGAAGTTTCAACATCCGCCGTCGCATGATTACAGCCGAGTGTAAGGACATTCTCCTCGCACCGCGGTTGTATTTTCCTAATTCCTTTTGAATTCTTCTTCACATCTTTCCTTGACCTCATGACGTTTACCATCGGGGTTAAGGAAAAGTAATTTTTTTTTACTTTTCGACCGCAGCCTCAATCATCTGTGAGGAACGCGGAGTAGAGCCGCTGCTCCTTTGTGTCGAGGGGAGCCAGTTGAAGTGGTTTGGGCATCTGGTAAGGCTGCCCCCTGGGTGCCTCCCTATGCAGTCCCTCCAGGATTTTGCGATGTTGCGATCGCGGCAATTCACGTGAATTCAACCAATCACTGCGAATTTGGTGCGACTCGCAATTTTGACCAATCACCGCAACTTTTCCACAAATTTGACCAGTAACCAATAACAAAGTTTCCCGCAACTTCAACCAATCACAGCAGTCCCACGTGCACTCTGAGAGCCAATGACCAAGCGGGAGTGAGAACAGGTTGATCATTTCCTTGTTTGTGATATGAAGACGAGATGTGTGTGATTCAAACATCTCACATTCCAACCTGTATTCATGTTAACTTCAATGTACGCTGTAACGTTTTTTTTTTCACTCTAAATTCGCTGCCGTTTCAATCCAGTCTGCTATCTGCAGCGGGCGGGGCTGCAGCTCCGTTCCCCCCGCGACTGACGCTTGCACACACACACACACAAATACACACACACACACACACACAGTGGATGCAGGAAAAAAAGGAGATGAGACGAAACGATGACCTAAATTGAGGAAAGCTGCGCTCGTTATTGTAAGTGCAATGATAATTTAAAGTCAGTACTTTATCAAACCGTATGAATGTGTGTCCCAGGCCAGGATAGGAAATAAACTAACAATGTCAAGATCAACAAGCCACTGACACACATGTTCAAATTTGATTCATTCAATAAATTATTATTTTTTGTCTTAAATACACCAGCCATTTTCATATTATACCAACATTAGCAGCATCCTGAGCCTTTTTGGTAAGGTTACTAGAAAATCTCAGCCCAGAGTAGTTTTATTATATTATTATAGTTTCCTTTTTATTTTTAAAGAACTTTTTTGCAACTTTCACTGTCTCCCGCAACTTCATTGCAACAAATATACAAAAGCCATCGCAACTTTTATTGAAATGTTTTACATAAGCTCCCGCGAAATCAGGCATTTTGGGCCGCAACAATCTCAAAAAAAGGCCGCGAAATCCTGGAGGGACTGCCTATGGAGGTGTTCCAGGTAGGGATGTCACAATCAGGTTTTTTTGCCCTCGAGTCCGAGTCCGTGTCATTTGATTTTGAGTATCTACCGATACCGAGTCCCGATCCGATACTTCTATAATATATAAAAAAAGAATAAAGAAGAGTGAAAAAACAGATCCAGGATGTTCCTTATTTTTTATTTAATTCACCTTATTTTAACATTCAACAACTCTGTTAACAAACAGAGCACTTCTGTTACATATCTCACAGTTTGCTATGGCAATGTTGTTGTCATCAACTTTATAATACCTCCAGACCGCAGACATACTCGCGCTTTCCGCTTCAAGCTGCTTCCGTGTTCTACTTTGCCAGCATTTAACCAATAGCGTCCCTGCAACAAAGTGATGTTATGCCGCACGCGTTGCTGTTTCTGTGTGGAGTCAAAAGGGTCTAACTCTGTGCCACCGCATAACTATATAGTGTTAAAAAATAATGAGAATATATATACATATATATCCGAGTCCTGATCGGGAGGTAACGTCCGATTCCAATCGAGTCTGAAACCACGTGATCGGGCCCGATTTCCGATCACGTGATCGGATCTGGACATCCCTAGTTCCAGGTACATCCAGCTGTGAGAAGGCCTCGGGGAAGACCCAGGTCTAAGTGGAGGGACTTTATCTCCACCCTGGCCTGGAAACGTTTCCCCCAGTCAGAGCTAGCTAATGTGAATCGGGAAAGGGAAGTTCAGGATCCCCTAAACTCTCCATCTTGGTAAGCAAAATAAATCCAAAGATGGATAAGTCCCTCTGAAGCCATCTATTGAAAATAGTTTTACTGTTCTTCATATTATTTTTTTATATTAAAGTAAATGTTTCCCTTTTATTTTTATTCTTTGTAACTATGATCCTTGAATATTTAACTTCAAAGTTACAGGTATATTATACACAATAATCAGAGGGTAATTGTGAAAAGTGCATATCGTTCACATTTTTTCATATTTAAACGTCAACCAGAGGCTTTAGAGAACAGTCAATCTAAGTCAAAAAGTACCGTACTAGAGTAAATGTACTTAGTTACATTCCACCACTGATCTTATCTCATCAAAGGACAGTGGGTACATACGACTCTTAAAACATTTTTATTTTATTTTGAAGGGCAGTGTGTAACGGAAGTTGTGTTTCTGTTTCCGGGTCTCGGAAGATGTTACGACCTTTGTCCCATTGTTTGCATCACATTACCTGGTGATGAGGACGGCGGAGTAAAAACGCACCAGTGTTTGGTTTCCTGAAGAAAGAAACATCACCAACTCCTGGATGTGGTTTTAAAACCTGAAACACAGCTACAAACAGTAGGTTTGTTTTCTTTCCCTGACTGGAAACGCGTTTACTGCTGTTGTTGAAGGGAGTCCGCGCGCTAAGCTAACGTTAGCCGCAGCTAGCTCCTGCTAACATGTGCTATTTTATATGTTGTGATAGTGCGTTTCACTTACCTTGGAACTCGGAACTCGGAGCTGGGATTGACGTCATACCCGAGTTGAATGCGTTCAAATCCGCTGTCAAGTCGAACGGTTTCCAGCCGATTCCAGCAGCCTTCAGGCTGAACAGGAAGTGACAGAAACACTAGAATCCGATTTAATAAAATGTTATCAGACCCATCAGCTCCTACATAGTCTCCAGTTGTTTTTATTATGACAGAGTAGCTGTCAAAATGCTCTACGTGCGATCTGTTGCTGATTTACACTGTAGATGATTCGTAATCTGAACAGATTTAGTCTCTCTGACTTCTAAACGTAACTATCAGCCACACGTGTTCTGTACATAATAAGCCTTTAAATCAGACAAATAGCAGTTAAAATCCCTCCAAATCCTCACACACACCAGTGTCCCCGAGCTGACCAGTGTCCCTGAGCTGACCGGTGTCCCCGAGCTGCCCAGTGTCCCCGAGCTGCCTAGTGAGACCGCCCCTCAGGCTTTGCCGGTCTCCGGTGCCCCTGAGACTGCCCCTGAGACCGCACCTGAGACCACCCCTGAGACCTTGCCGGTCTCCGGCATCCCTGAGAACGCCCCAGAGACTCTGCCATTGTCCTGCCCCCCAGAGACTTTCCCTATGTCAGCGTTCAGGCTGACTCGTGCCCCTCGTGTCCTGTCGGCAGTCAGGCCGACTCCTGCCCCTCGTGTCCTGTCGGCGGTCAGACCTACTCCTGCCCCTTGTGTCCTGTCGGCGGTCAGACCTTCTACTGCCCCTCGTGTCCTGTCGGCGGTCAGGCTGACTCCTACCCCTCGTGTCCTGTCGGCGGTTGGGCCTTTTGATCTTTTTTGATTTTTTTGTTCCCTCCAGTCTTCCCTCGCCGCCATCCCTGTTTTGAAATCCGCCCCTTAAGGAGGGGGTACTGTTATGGTTTCGGTATTTTGCTTTGCATTTTGTTCTATTTCTGTTGCCTGTGTGTTTATTTCTGTTGCTGTCTCCTGTGTTGTATATTTGTTCTGTATGTATTGTGTGGACTGTATTTATTTCGTTGTGTATATTTCTGTTCCCTGTTTTATATTATGTTCTGTGTTCTGTTTTATTTTGATAGTCTAGTTTTCTGTCTTGTCATGTCTTGTTTTACTTCCTGTGTTTTCGCGCCTTTTTTGATTATTCTGTCTCTCCTAATGTGTTTCACCTGCTGTGTCACCTGCCCCTCGTTACCCAGTGTATTTAGTCCCTGTGTTTCCTTTGTCTGTCGTCAGATCGTCTTGTGCTTTTCCCGTCAGTTTGTGTCATAGTCCTGTCAGTTTGTGTGTTTTCTAGTGCCTCCCCGTGTCAGTTTGGGTCCGTTTTTGCTCCCTGGATTTTCCTTTGTTCTCAGTTCCTGGTTTTTTGGTATTTATTTTGCTTTTTCTGGATTTCATGTTTTGTTGGTTTTCTGTAGAAGTTTTTGTCTGCCCCTCTCAGGACTCCCTTTGTTAATTTGTACTTTGTTTTTAAGACAAATAAATCCGCCAACCCAGACTTCTCCTGCTTGCTTGCCTAATTTCTCCCTCAACTTGCTGTGTTGTCGCCGTAGTAGTTGCAGACGGTGTGCTTCCCAGCAGTCAGCTCCCCCTGCTGTCCATAAGGTGCCTCTGCACCCCTTTCGTTTCAGACCCTGCCACCAGCCTTTGCGCCACGCCTCCTCATTTACATACGCCAAAGCCAAATGGAAAAGCCAAATGTTAAATCCAAATGGAAAAGGTGAATCTTAAAATGTCAAAAGACAATTGCCAAATGTAAAATTCAAAACATAAAATTTAAAATTATAAAGTGAAAAGGCTAAAATGAAAATATTTATTTTTTTCTTTCTGCCATGCTTTCTTTCGCTGTGCTTCACTTTGAGTGTGTTTCACGTAATCGTACTTCCATAACAAGTTGCTGCTTACTCTGTGTAAAGTATGCACAATGCATATTCTCCATTTTAGCATCAGTAAATCTCTGACCGACTTAGAGAGAAAACATCCAGACTCCCTGCTCATTGCTCTTGGGGACTTTAACAGTGAAAATCTCAGCAACATCTCAGATTTAGTAAATGGTAGAATGTATCAATCAGTCAGTAAATTATACAGCTTACACAAGTTGAAAGAGAACAGAACAGATGGCTTAATATTACAGTAGTACCCATGGTGGTGCTGTGGCTTAGTTGGTTAAAGTGCCTGTCTAGTAAACAGGAGATCCTGGGTTCAAATCCCAGCAGCACCTTGTTGTTGCAGACAGAGAAAACAAATTTAACAAGGAGGACTTTATTGCCCTGGCATATTAACTTTACACAGAAACACTACATTAAAGAGGATTTGACTTCTGCTTAAACACAACAAACTGCTTGTTGAATTTAAAACAAATCAAAGGAAATAATTTCCAACTTTCTTTTATTGAACAAATTGAACATTGACTTGAATACAAAAGGCAGCACTAAAAAAAGAACTACAGTTACATTTTTAAGTGCAGTTTTCTTTCAGCTAACAAAAACTCACTATACTATTACTTTTTTATAAATTTTTTCAACATGCTATACTGTGACTTCACTTTTTTCGACATATTATACTATGACTTTTTTTTACATTATATAGTATGAAATTGTGAATTGCAGGTAGCGCATTCCCGCTACCTATTGTCGCCCATGAGAAAAATACTTTCCTGCTTGGTTCTAGATATTTATATCAAAATGAATGTGATTGTATTTATTATTGCTTGTATTTGGCTTGTATACTGGCTGACAATCACCGGCTGATCGCTACGTTACCGAGCTAACGCTCACAGCTTAATGTGTATTTTTGACGCATTTTTTGACACACTATACTATGACTTTTTGATAAAGTAAACTAGGACATTTTTACCACTTTTTTCGATGCTATACTATGAGTTTTGTCGACATGCTACACTATGACTTTTTTATCACTTTTTTTCGACATATACTATGACGTTTTGATCACTTTTTTTCGACATACTATAACTTTTTTTTATCACTTTTTTGTGACATACATTATGAACAGTGGCAATAATAGTCACAATAAAGATAATGGAACTATGATAGAAATAGTAGTTGTAGTAGTTCATGGCGTAGCAGAGCACTGTAGGGCATTACAGGGTGTAGCAGGGCACTGCAGGGCATAGCAGGCTGTAACAGGGCACTGCAGAGCGTAGCAGGGTGTAGCAGGGCATAGCAGGGCGCAGAGCAGGACCATAGCCACAGCTGCAACCATGATTTAGGTGCCACCCTAATCTAAGGAAAACTGCTGGGCGAAGCAAACTGCTAGGGCTTCAATTGCTGCAAGCAGGGTTAAAACCTACGTGGAAATCCCAATGGATTTTGAGTCTAATGTCTTGGCCACTCAGCCATCACAGCTGTAAAATGACTTAATTTTTTTATGTAGATAACCCCGAGGCCTGACAGACTTCATTACATTGAATACCATCAATCAGACAACAAGGCTGCCTATCTCACAAGTACAATTGCCACCTTTACATGATCTAAAAATAACTTTGTCAGCATGTTGGATGGAATTAGCAAGCTAGCCAACTAACGTTAACATTAGCCAGCAGCGGGGCTGCTACTTTTTTTTACCAGCCCAGAAGATAGACAATCTGTTAAGTCATCTTCTGGTGTACGCTGCTGCCTTGGCAGGAAGTGAAGCAGATGGATCGTATGCTCTGGGCTTTGCTGCTGATCCGATTTTTTTGTTGTATCATAGCAACGGTTTCCACAGCACTCGCGATAATTTTCAGATCAAAAACCACTCCAGCGGAGTGGGGAGGGGCACACATAACCTACAGAGCATCTACCCGGCTGTCAAGTGATAAGGTGACACCATTGGATTTCAAGTCCGCCTTAATTACTTTACCATTGCTGTGAGTGCAGTTTTAACCAGTATGGGGAGTCCCCCTTGGATTTTGAGTCCAACTTATCCATCACAGTCGAGTTGCTTGATTCCCTGGTGGTGTAGTGTTTAAGATTTGGCGCTTACACTACTGCAGCCCGGGTTCGATTCCCAGTCAGGGAACACAAGTTTTGGGGTGGCTTGAGGTTAAGACGTAGAGAGGTAGCCGCAAAACCACAAGGTTGGGGGGTGTTCAAGCCATCAAGGTTCAAGGTAAGCCATCAAAGTATTATTATGGGAGATTCCATTTTCCATTTTCTATAGCAATATCTGTAAGTAAAACACTACCATATTTCAAAGTACCAAGTCTTCTCATATAAACACCAGGAAAGTAAATGAAATCTAATTCAATAAAAAAAATGGTTGTATAATATCTAAAAATCTACTAATACTATTACAATTATCATTACTGAAACCAAGGCAGTCGATAGAGAAATTATTCAAAAACGTTTCTATATTTATTTGCCCTTGAGGAAAGACAGTCCTGAAACTTAATTACGCTTAGCATATGAGCTTATCCACAGCTGTCAGACCACACACGCATCAGACAGCGAGCGGGTGCTTCTCGCTTCATTATTCTATTAAATAAGGTTCATTAACAGTGGCTGGATGGAGAAACTTTGCTTTTAAGGTTTGATGAACACAAGCACTGTGGAATATGAAACAATCTTTCGTTCCAAGTGACAGTTCTGTTAAGTATTAATCAGCCTTTTTGCTATCAATAATGCCTTACTAAATTTATAACATGAGGCGAAAGATAAATTAAGCAAAGCAGGAAATTCAGGTTTAAGCGGAGTAAATGTGAGCCTGTTAAATGTGTGCTGCAAGCTAAAGAGCAGTGATGGCTGAGTGGTTAGGTGACTGGGCTTGAAATCATATGAGGTCTCAGGTTCACAGCGATGTATGACTCCAACAGTTGTATCAAATGAAGATCCATCTAAACTGTAAGTATTAAAAGATACAAAAACACCATTCTATTTAACTGTACTTATCCATTCTTATCTGGCCTCAATAAGGAGACTCAGAACCAGCTTTAAAAGGCAAGTACAGTACGTGTTTGCACATATAAGGAATTGTATACTCTTTTTTTTTAATGTTGCTTTCAATGGCCTCGAGTCACTTTTATGTGTACAAAGTTACTTGGCCGTTAAAGATCATTCTTGTTCTGATTGTGATTATTGTTGCATGAAGAATGGAAAAGTACAGTTCAATGCAACAGTGTTTTCTGTAGGTATAATTTTTAGTACTGTTAGTTTGGAAGAATCTTTATAGATACGGCAACTGAATAAATGAATACCAAAACATTTTTATTTAGCTGTTTGGTAGATATAAAGGTAAACAGGCACACATGGATTCTTCCAGAGATCACCTAAAGGGGTCAGCAAACTTAAACCAAGGTACTTGTCATATAGGTCCCCTTCTGATGTTCCCCCCTGCACTTTAGTTAGGTCTGTAAAAGTCCAGACACACAAAGCCGATAATCGGCCGTCGACAGTCTGGCGAGGTCAGTGACTTATGGAAAAATCCACAATGCAAATCAATGTGACATTAAACCTAGAACTAACTCACTTATACTGTAAGAACTTAATCACAGCCAGTGAAGAAACGTTTTGGCATTTACCTCGCTTGCCCTTGTCTTGCCTGTCTTAACAGTCTCTCCCGAAGCAATGTGACTGGACTAGGTAGTTGCAATGAATCAGCTGTGATGGCCGAGTGGTTAAGGCGTTGGACTTGAAATCCAATGGGGTTTCCCCGCGCAGGTTCAAACCCTGCTCACAGCGATCATAGCTGCTAAATAATTCTTTAGTATCACCTGACATGAAGATACAATCTTAACAGTAATGTCTGCAGAACAGTAGAATTCCTAAAATCACCGGGCTGTCATGTTGCTACAAGTCCTAACTGATTACACATGGAGGGGTTTAAACAACAATCAATCAATATAGTAATCACAGAAATAAAACTGTTGTACAAAAGTTTGGAGGACGAGGGGGAACGAGCTGCTACCAATGACAAGCCTGAGTGTAGACTACCGGGAAGTTAAGTAGCCCAGCCTCCCAATCAGCTGTGAGTGTGGCCATGGAAAGAGAACCAATCCGCATCATTTGTCAAAAAAAACGTTGCTCTCACTCACATTATGTTAGCACACACAACTATATATGCAAGATGCAATACAAAATACGGCTAGGGCCGTAAGAATTTAAGTATGTACAGTGGTGCTCATAAGTTTATGAACCCATGCTAAAGTTGACTAAAAAGAGGAATAAAAAAATCTTCTTTTGGACATTGATCTTAATGCCTTAATTAAAAAATTAGGAAAAATCCAACCTTTAAGGACTTGTTAATGAATAATGTATCGTCAATAAATAAATGTTCTTCCTTAAAATACGGGGCATAAGTATACACACCCCTATGTTAAATTCCCATAGAAGCAGGCAGATTTTTATTTTTAAAGGCCAGTTATTTCATGGATCCTGGATACTATGCATCCTGACAAAGAGATGATAGAGAGATGATTTTATGGAAAGTACCCCATGCCAATCTCTAGGTATGGTGAAGGGTATGTGATGATGTGGGGCTATTTTAATTCCAAAGGCCACGGGACACTTATATGATGATGATGATCTTTTATCAGGATGCATAGTATCCTGGATCCATGAAATAACTGGCCTTTATGTCCCCTGTATTTTAAGGAAGAGCATTTATTTATTTACGATACATTATTCATTAGTCCCACATTAGAAAATTGGTGTCCTTAAAGCAGCCATATTATGCTCATTTTCAGGTTCATAATTGTATTTTAAGGTTGTACCAGAATAGGTTTACATGGTTTAATTTTCAAAAAACACCATATTTTTGTTGTACTGCACCGCTCTCTCTCACTGCTGCAGATCCTCTTTTCAGCTGGTCTCTGTTTTAGCTACAGAGTGAGACCTCTTTTCTTCTTCTTCTTCTGTACTATCTTTGATTGCACTGCACATGCGCAGTAGCTCAGATGTAGATCATGTCAGCTAGCTAGCTCCATAGACAGTAAAAGAAAGGCTGTTTCTACAACTTTGGTCAGTTACAAGGCAGGATTAGCTGGGAGACTTCTAAATGAGGGCGCACATGTAAGTAGTTCTTTCGTAGATTATGGTGAACTTGTGTGTGTTGTAGCAGTGCTTTGCTATTGAGGACGAGGTAGCATGCTAGCGTTAGCGTTAGCATGCTAACGCTAACGCTACGAGCTAATGGTTGCGGTTAGCCTGCTTGTTTCGGCTTGTGACGTCACAAGCCGTGTCGATTTTGAACAGCTCACCCAGAGACTGAAGGCAGGACACATTCAGAAACTGTATCTCACTCTAAACAGCATGGATGGATTTTTTTCAGAGTTTGTATGTGTGTGGAAGCACCAGAGACACAACATAACACCCCAAATCCCAGAAAAAGTGATTTTTTCATAATATGGGCACTTTAAAGGTTGGATTTTTTCTATTTTTTTAATTAAGACATTAAGATCAATTTCCAAAAGATGATTTTTTTATTCCTCTTTTTAGTCAACTTTAGCATGGGTTCATAAACTTATGAGCACCACTGTACATACTTAAATTCTTACGGCCCTAGCCGTATTTTGTATTGCATCTTGCATATATAGTTGTGTGTGCTAACATAATGTGAGTGAGAGCAACGTTTTTTTTGACAAATGATGCGGATTGGTTCTCTTTCCATGGCCACACTCACAGCTGATTCGGAGGCTGGGCTACTTAACTTCCCGGTAGTCTACACTCAGGCTTGTCATTGGTAGCAGCTCGTTCCCCGTCGTCCTCCAAACTTTTGTACAACAGTTTTATTTCTGTGATTACTATATTGATTGATTGTTGTGTAAACCCCTCCATGTGTAATCAGTTAGGACTTCTAGCAACACGACAGCCCGGTGATAGGAATTCTACTCTTCTGCAGACATTACTGTTAAGATTGTATCTTCATGTCAAGTGATACTAAAGAATTATTTAGCAGCTATGATCGCTGTGAGCAGGGATTGAACCTGCGCGGGGAAACCCCATTGGATTTCAAGTCCAACGCCTTAACCACTCGGCCATCACAGCTGATTCATTGCAAATACCTAGTCCAGTCACCTTGCTTCGGGAGAGACTGTTAAGACAGGCAAGACAAGGGCAAGCGAGGTAAATGCCAAAACGTTTCTTCACTGGCTGTGATTAACTTCTTACAGTATAAGTGTAATTAAAAAAATAGAAAAAATCCAACCTTTAAGGACACCAATTTTCTAATGTGGGACTAATGAATAATGTATTGTAAATAAATAAATGCTCTTCCTTAAAATACAGGGGACATAAAGGCCAGTTATTTCATGGATCCAGGATACTATGCATCCTGATAAAAGATCATCATCATCATATAAGAGTCCCGTGGCCTTTGGAATTAAAATAGCCCCACATCATCACATACCCTTCACCATACCTAGAGATTGGCATGGGGTACTTTCCATAAAATCATCTCTCTATCATCTCTTTGTCAGGATGCATAGTATCCAGGATCCATGAAATAACTGGCCTTTAAAAATAAAAATCTGCCTTCTTCTATGGGAATTTAACATAGGGGTGTGTATACTTATGCCCCGTATTTTAAGGATGAACATGTATTTATTGATGATACATTATTCATTAACAAGTCCTTAAAGGTTGGATTTTTCCTAATTTTTTAATTAAGGCATTAAGATCAATGTCCAAAAGAAGATTTTTTTATTCCTCTTTTTAGTCAACTTTAGCATGGGTTCATAAACTTATGAGCACCACTGTATATGTTTAAATTATTGTAATACTGGATATTTGTAATTATGCATACACAATGTTTTTTTTTATGATAAAATGGTAAAAACTCAAACGTGCAAAGTCTAGTTCCCCTTTAGTTTTAATGTTGCTGTAGATCCAAACACTGTCCAGCCAAAGTTGCAGGAGTTAAGGTTGTTAATGCAGAGTGAGTTACGCTGGGGCCGGATTCTGCTGATGAATACAGAACAATAATGGGGGATGGCAGGCGTGCGTTGGTGACCTTTTACGGCAGCTTTATGCCTTTATACCCAAAGTTCCTCATTTGAGTATTTTTAGGTCCATTTGGTCACATTTGTTTCAACGGGCTTTAACCAAGCACAAAATGCACTGTTCTCAAGTCAGATATTGTTAAAATTGTACGTAACCTTATTAGATGAAAGGAACATTAACAGAAATAATTTTAACGTTTTACTTCTAGAACTAGCTATTCCAACACATTTAAAGCGAGACTGAAGTTGATAAAAGCAATGTTGGGAACCGGGCCTCAGCCAAATGTACCAACTATGTAGGGGTCAAGGTATCAAGGTATTAAAATGGCTATAAAAAAAGTAATGAATAACTATCAAAGAATAATAAAACTACCAATTTCAAATTCATAATGAAATTCATAACTACAACCAAAATTAACATACAGATAGCTATCAAAAGTTCAAAGAATTTGGAGTTCTTGTCACAGAACAGGTAGGCAAAATTCACCTTTGTACAAAGTTACATAGACAACATGTATTTTCCATAGCGTTTATTAAAAAAAATAATAAAGCAAAAGTAAAAAAACACAATATATAACAACTAAATAATCTAAGCTGACAGTAGGAAAAGGATATGTGTGCGGTTTTAGTTGTAGAGACTAACACACGGTGCGATTTGCTCCCTCGGCTTTATTCACAAATCGCACCCTGCTAATACAAGATGGCGGAGCTATGACCGCATGGGGAGCAGTGCATGTGATTAAAAGAAAATGGATGCTTCCTTGTTGAGGCAACATAGGTTGGATTGCACAGAGAACATCTAAAGGGAGACTTGAGTCTCCTCACAGAATGTTCTATGTCCGAGTCAAATCAAAGGCTGTAAGACAGGAGGTTTGCTTACTTTTAAAGTGTCTGTGTCTGAATGTTCAAATCATTGTTAATTTTTTGAAAGTTTTATCAAAAATTTAAATGTCTTAACATGAATCCAACATATTATTAGCAATTATAAGGCAGCTTATTTGTAAAAAAAAAACAAACAAACATAAAAAAAACAATGATAGGCTATAGCTATGGTAGTCACTGAGGTAGCCATCCACAGATACGGTTCATCTTAAGGATTCACTGTGCCACATTTATGTTTAACATTAAAACATGATTTATAAAATCATGCCAACAATTATTTAACAGCTTAGTATTCTGTACACTAAAAAGGTACGTATAAAGGCTTCAGGCCGCCCAAATGTTATTGTAGGCCCAGTTTAATACGCAACTCAATTTTATACAATATATGTAGTAGGGGGTCCCTGCTCCATCTGTCTTTCAGTTAAGGGCTCCTTGCCTTAAAAACAAACATTGAAGACCTCTGTGCTAGACTGTTCTGTTGTGTAAAGCCTAAACTAAGATCAACTTAGCAGTGTGGCTATTCAAAAACTTGACTAAACAAACATATACAACAATATAGGTCTAGATAGCAGTAAATCAAATCAATACACGTACGTAACAGAAGTTGAACAGCTATCAGCTTTGCTTAGCTGCTGTTGCTATGCTAATGCTAGCCCAGTTGGTTACATTATCACAGGAAGAAATCCCTTGTTCTGCCTTTGTCAGAAAGCAAGGCTGGGCGAATTTTGGTTCTGAAGTTAAATTATGAATTATGTCTGTGGTGCAGTATCCCAATTGTGAAGGCTGGATGAAGGTGGTCGCTTCTGTCCTTGTATTTACGTAGCTTGGTGCTCACTTCTTTCGTTCTTCAGTTGTTTCAGGTTAGCTGGTAGACTTTGTCCATGTCAGTGATGCTAATTGGTTTACTCCAAGCAGGCACTCAAGCCATGTGCTAGAGAAGAGTTTCTGTGTCTGGGAACTTTCAGTAGGCCATGCTTTAGCTGAGAGCTCTCTTTTAGCTGGACCCCCTCTTGAGCAATGTAGTAAATGTGTTGCTCCTTCTGGTGTGAAGGAAGAGCTAAGAGCTACAAACAATAGCAGTTGTCGACTTAATAGTCGACAATAGCCAAATAAAGCTTTGTGAACCATTTTCTTTATTTCCTGAGCCCACTAGATGCTGCTTTCTGTTCAACAAGGGTTGAAAGAACATAAAAATGCCATGCATTAAGCTTTTTTCTTTAAACCAAGAGCACTTAGAAAATATAGAAAATGGTGGAATGGTGATGTCACATAAGCCGTCTTTATGGTTCTATGTAGGCTCTACGCAGAGCCTACGATGCAGCCTACATAAGTGGCCTACACTGTAGTGAGGATTCATACTTTTTCGCTAGTGAGTCTGTGTTGTTACAGCGTATCTCTTTAAGAGAATAGCAGAGCCGGTGTGTATGCGCGGGGAGTGTGTGGTAGAGCAACTGAGAGTGTGACAGGATAAGCCTCGGAGTACCGACTCCGACAGCGGTGACAGAGAAACAAGTGTCTCACCTGTGCCTTTTGCCCACAGTCGGAAAGCTGTAACACAAAAGGTTAACCCGTTCCTTGAATTCATGTTTATGGAGGAGGAGAACTCGAAAATAAGCAGGGGAAAATGCGACGCTACCAAGCTACGGCAAAGCGGACCAATCAAAGTTGTTGCAGTCTGTCTCGCCAAAATGCGTAGTTACATTTCTGGGGTCCGTATAGGGCTGCACGATATTTTGTTTCATAGTCTACATCGCGATGTGTGCATGTGCGATTGTCACATCGCAGGACGTGCAATGTTAACGCTACAAATTTGTTGCTGCTTGATAGAAAAGGAAAACTTGCACCGTTCTCCTTTGACATGATTGCTACTAGCCCAAGCCGACCCTTCACCTTTAAGACAGGTGGCCATGTAGGGAACATATGTATGTGGGACGTAAAGTTAGTCCTGCGGGGTTTGTTATGGGAAGTGAGGCTCTCGCGCGCGTAGAAAAGTACCGTAAGCGGCAGCTGCCACAGACACAGCGATGCTTTTTCAGGGGTCGTGAACCTACTGTAGTCAGTGTTTTACCTTCGCTGCAGACGAAATAGAAAAGACGAAATAAATCACCTGAATGCAACGTTATCACAACGTCTCCTGGCCATTATTCACTGAAGAGTAGTTGCCAGAAAGTTGCTACAAGACAGGCTAAAGCTAATATGTTAGTTAGCCTAAAGAAACAAGGGATATGTCACAACCAACGTTATAGTTCTGAGCCGCGAAGCTGGAAACAAAACTAATCTACGACATAAATCTGTGTTTGATATAATGTCATTGACACAGATTTGCAGATTCTGCATGCACAGCGAATCAGCAAACACAATCACCAATTCATCAAACAACCAAAGCCGGCCCCGCTAGTCGACCACAAACTGAAATTTAAAGGAAGCAACATGCATGCATTATTAATATCATTGACTTTAGCCTGGATTGACAGTAGATATGAACACAATGGTGCTTAAATGGATTCTCTTCTCTCTCTTTAATGTCCATGCACTGTAAAAGCTCTCATACAGAGTGAGCAGCTAAATGGATTCCCTCCCGCGTGTGAATTTGCATGTGCGTCTTTAAATTTCCTCTCAGTGTAAAAGCTTTTTTACAGGCTAAGCAGCTAAACGGATTCCCTTCCCATGTGTGCATTTGTATGTGTCTCTTTAAATATCCACTCCGCGTAAAAGATTTTTCACAGACCGAGCAGCTATATGGTTTCTTTCCTGTGTGGGTTCTAATGTGAGTTACCAATCGTCCAATCCCTTTGAAAGCTCTCTTACAGATTGAGCAGCTAAATGGTTTCTCTCCTGTGTGGGTTGTCATGTGATACTTTAAGCTTCTACTCATTGTAAAAGCTTTCATACAGACTGAGCAGCTAAATGGTTTCTCTCTTGTATGGGTTGTCATGTGTAACTTAAGATTTATCTTGCGGCCAAATCTTTTCCCACACTCGGAGCAGCTAAATGGTTTCTCACCAGCACTACATCTGGAATCACTGACAGGGACACCTGACTGAGGTTCTCTGGTCTCCTTCCAATCCTCACTATCATCAGTCTCAGATTCAGATGCGTCTCCAGTCTTGGCATCAGTATCTGGTTGTAAACGTGTATCTTGATACGTGTTCCTGGTTGTTTCTGGTCCTCCACAGTCCTCTCCATCAGCTTCTGTTTCCATCTTACCAACACATTTATGTTTTCTGAGCTGACGTGGCCTGCTGAACATTTTGTCACAATTACCGCAGCTAAAAGGGTTCTCTGCTATGTGGGCTCTCATGTGTCCACTCTCTAATAAAGATTGCTTTTCTTTGTGGATTGCCATGTGTTTATACAAACTGTAACGCACTGCAAAAGCTTCTTTACAGACTGAGCAGCTAAATGGTTTCTCTCCTGTGTGGGTTCTCATGTGTTCCTGTAAATTTCCACGCTGTCTAAAAGCTTTCTTACAGACTGAGCAGCTAAATGGTTTCCCTCGTCTGTGGTTTCTCATGTGTTTGTAAAATCGTCCCCTGGCTTTAAAAGCTTTCTTACAGATGGAGCAGCTAACTGGTATATTAGTTCTTGTGTGGGTTCTCATGTGTAACTTCAGATGTATCTTGCGGTCAAATCTTTTCCCACACTCCGAGCAGCTAAATGGTTTCTCGCCAGCACTCCATCTGGAATCACTGACAGGGACTTCATTGCTATTCAGAGAGTTTAAACCTGACTGAGGTTCTCTGGTCTGCTTCCAATTATTACTGTCATCAGTCTCAGGTTCAGAAAAGTGTTGCGTCTTGTCATCAGTATCTGGTTGTAATAATGTATCTTGATATGTGTTCCTGGCTGGTTCTGACCCTCCACAGTCCTCTCCATCAGCTTCTGTTTCCATCTTACCAACACATTTATGTTTACTGAGCTGACGAGGCCTGCTGAACATTTTGTCACAGATACTGCAGCTGAAAGGGTTATCTCCTTTGTGGGTCCTCATGTGATTGTGTAAATGTCCACTCTCTAATATAACTTTATTTCCTTTGTGGATTAGCATATGTTTATTTAAACGGTCACACACTGTAAAAGCTTTTTTACAGACTGAGCAGCTAAATGGTTTCGGTCCTGTGTGGGTTTCCATGTGTTGCTGTAAATTTCCACGGTGTTTAAAAGCTTTCTTACAGACTGAGCAGTTCAATTGTTTCCCTCTTCTGTGGGTTCTCATGTGTGTCTTCAGATGTCCCTTGCGTTCAAATCTTTTCCCACACTCCGAGCAGTTAAATGGTTTCTCAGCAGCACTACATCTAGAATCACTGACAGGGTCTTCAATATTATTCAGAGAATTCGTAGCTGAATGAGGTACCCTGGTCTCCTTCCAATCGTTACGGTCATCAGTCTCAGCTTCAGAACAGTGTCCCGTCTTGTCATCAGTATCTGGTTGTAAATGGGTATATGGATGCGTGTTTCCTGCTTGTTGTGATCCTCCACAGTCCTCTCCATCGGCTTCTGTTTTCATCTCTACAGTTTGTCTTTGACAAAGCTGTAAGAACTGTGGTTTCTCTTTATTATCTTCACTCTTTACATGGAGAAGAGTGAATGGGAACTTGGTGATATCAGCCTCCTCCAGCCCTTGAAGCTGCTCTCCATCCTGACTGATCCGGAGTTCCACCTGTTCCTCTTTAATGTGTGGGGGCATTTTGTCCTCCTGGTCCAGACTGGAGCTCCACTCCTGCTGATGTTCTTCTCCAACAATCACTTTCTGGACATCTGTAGGTAAAGCTGAAACACAAACAGCCATTAATGTGAATCTTAAAAATTACTTTACTAAATTGATTCCAATAAGGACACAGGTTTGTAATGACCTCATCTGCTTTACCTCTGATCCCCAAAGTCCATCATTTAATACTAAGTCCTTGCCTCGTTGCTGACTTTTAAGGTAAGAGCTAGTACACTTCCATTCTGAAAATTCATGCCTCCACTCTGCTCTCCAACCGGCGGTAAAAGTTGTGTCAGTCTGTCAGAAATTTACTATGCTGGAAGGTAGGAAAACTCTGCTGCAACAGATCAGAAAGGATGAGGCCCTGCTCAATTGCATGGTAGCCACGGCAAATGCTTAGGCTAATGTTCTGCTGCTTGACAAATTGTCTGTCGGAAGAAAGTGAGGCAGTACATTTTCTGACCGATAACCGCATCTTCTGAGCCATTCAACTGGGAAATAGTTTCTCGGTTTTGGAGGAGCGGAAAGCAGGTCTGTAGCTCCTCCTGTTTCACTTCTGCATAGCTGGTCATGCCACAATCGCTGTGCTGGACCAGGCAGAGTTCAGAGAGCCAACTCCCCAGCTCAAATGCTGCTGCCAACCGCTTTACCTCAGCATTCTTCTGGCTGCGCCACCAACTACTTTGATCGTGGGGGATCAACTGTCAAAAATATTAGAAAGAGATCCGCTGTTGTCTACTCTTTTTCAGGAGCCAAAGTTGTTGACATTTTTCAACGTCTTCCTAGTCTGCTTAACAAATACCAATCTGTGCAGAGAGTGGTTATCCATGTGGGGATTTTAAGCTTTCGCCAGTCCTATGATAACCCTGTCTATCTCTGGTCTCATTGCTAGCGACAGACGCGGGGTGTCCTGAACAAATCCGCCATTTTTAAATAGTTTAGCCAGCTGTGTTGTTTGTTTTTTTTTGCTGCCTCCAGCTTCTTTTGAAACTAAATTTGTCTCAATCTGAATCAAAAACAACACACATTCAACAGTTTCCTGCCGCGTCGCTATGACGACCAGCCACGCTCGCCTCACGCATGAGGCGGTACTAAATCTGCAATGGAAAAAGAAGGACGGGGCACCGCGGCCAAGTCGAGCCGAGCCGAGCTGGTACTAGCAGTGGGTAAGTGCCATATAAGTCTGCACAGTTGGCTCCAGGAGACCTACCCTTCACACAATCTAGTTTTAGAAACAATTTTAATCAGGGGTCAGAGCCTGAGGGCGCTGGGGGCCAAATGTGAGAAGACACCAGAAATGACATATATCCACCAGCAGATGGTGCTTATTTTTGAATGTGTGATGCCCTGCTACAACTATTATTTCTAGTGATAGTTCTATTATCTTTGTTACTATAACTGCCACTGTTCTATATACAAACTGCTATAATTATTGAATAATAATAATTATATGAATCATTATCATTATGAATGTTTCTGCTTAAAAGGAAGTTTTTCCTCGCCACTGTTGCACCAAATGCTTGCTCTTGGGGGAATTTTTGGGGCTTTGTAAATTATAGTGTGTGGTCTAGTCCTACTCTATGTGTCCTGATATAACTCTTGTTATGATTTGTCACTATAAAAACAATTTAATATAATGTAATTGTATAATAATATATACATAATACATCATGTAGGTACACCTACATGAGGATGCATTTTTTTTTTTTAAAGAAAATGGAATAATAAGGTTGCATTACATAATGACCAACAAACATCTGTTTTTATTCATATTTACTAAAATTGTCATATTTATTTTATGCATTTTAACATGAATCATGGTGACTCAAAATACATTTCGTAAGTATACAATTTGTTCTGTAGATTAGTATTTCCTTTCTTTGGTTCATTACGCGTCATTGTATTCACACACACACACACACACACACACACCATTAAGCAATCTGGGTTTTGCAAAGTTTGTATGGCAAACAGACAATGGTTGCACAGAAAAAAATAACAATATGGAACACTACATTATTTAAAATTATTTACTCTTTCAATGCCTTATAACAAACTGCTGGTCAGCAACTTGGATGAACATTTCTTTTACTTTCATTATTTCGAACCAGTTTAGGCTTACATGTTAGAAATAATTTTAAACACACTATCTGGAAACTATGCCTGTAACTATTCTGTAACTGCCTTGCACTGTACTCATTTCAATCCTAAAATCTCAGACTATTGACTGATATTGCACTATTCCTTCCCATTTTTGTATATATTTTGTAAAATTGTAAATTCTATTGTATTGTTATACTGTACACTAACTGTATTTTTTTAATTTCTTACCATCATTTCTGTTTTTATTCTTAATATGTTAATTGATTGAATTTTGCTGGACAATTGTCTCAGAAATAATTGCGATTAACAATATAATTGTCTTTTTTAGTGAAATAATTAATTACTTTTTCAAAAACATTAAATTTTAAATGAATCCCAGGATACATCTTTTGTTATAAATCACTGTTATGAGACCCAGATACGCAGGTTCACAGCCTACGAAGTAAACTACGCCTCTTAATTATCAAAAAACTTTATTTTTTGCTTGAATGAAAATAAATTAAAAATAGAACATTTATTCCCATCAATAAAAACAAAGCGTGAATCATCGGCAAAAACCATAGCTTTAATTTCTCTAGCTTTAGACAGCTACAGCCCATGATGTTTGGAGTTGCTGTGGCAACAAGTGACAACTGCCGCTAGCATAGCTTTAGCTTAACACTCTGACCAATAATCACCTCTATAATGACAATTTTGCACATCTAAACAAAATCAACAATTACCATCAACAGCCATGCCCCTTAGGGCCTTAGCCAAAGTTAGCAAACAAGTTGTTCTGTACAGATTAAAAAATAAAAGCACAAAACAGTGTGACCAATCTCAATAAAAAAAAAAGCTCTAATGCTTTAAGTGCAGTTATACAAAATAACCTTGATTATGTAAAATAATTGCGGTTAGATAATTGTTACTGGCCTAATGAAAACTATTTACAACCTAATTGTGGCATAGAATTACCGTATTGGTCCAAATATAAGACGAACCTGATTATAAGTAGGCCTATCACGATAGTCAATAAATCAATTAATCGCATGATAAATAAAAATGAGCTCAATCATTTTTCCGGCCATGATAATTTCCATTTAGAAGAAAGAAATACATACATACATACATAGAAAAGAAAAAGTCAAAATACAAAACTATAATAACCTTGGTTGCTACAGGCCCAGACATGCAAAAGAAAGAAAATACCGTGATATACTGTAAAACCGCCAGAATCTTAAAAAATACCGTGATACAAATTTTTGGCCATACCGCCCAGCACTAGTCACAGTGCTCACTTGCTTTTGTCTTTGTAAAGTATGAAAGTTTAAGAAAGGATGGTTCACATAAGAAAGGTTGTGATTTTTATTTTCTGCTGTATGCAGATACACTCCCCCACAAAATCACCCCAGTAATTTGAGAATGATTCATTATTTCCAACTAAAGCTATTTATGCCATTTTGTTAATATTACAGTATTTTTCCATACAGCAATATCACAGCAAAAACATAATCACGCAGCTCTAATAGCAATCATCAGCTTACCTCGATGGTTGAAACAGTGTGAGTATGTGTGGTCACTGTAGATCGAGTCCATGTTCATGTGACTTCTGGAACTTTCCTCTGCAAACTGCCAAACTCTCTATGTACGTAAAATCAAACGTCCGTCTGAGCACAGTTCTCCTCAAGTTCTCTCCAGTCTGTATTTGATAAAAAAACATGGAACTTACAAAAAAGGTGAAGAGTGTCAATGTCTTTTCAGCCCAAACATGAACAATTCAAACCTGTCCATCTCTCTGAGCCTCTTCACACAGAAACTAAATCTTTCAGATTTCACTAAGCAGGTATTTTTTTTCTGAAGCCGTTTCCATTTCTGCGGTTTTGGGATGCTGATAAAAAAAAAAAAAAACTTTTGCTCAGGTGATCAATACATTGTCAGATGTCATAAGTTATAAGAAGCCATAACTCTGTTGATATGTTAAACAACAATATGCATATTGATCGATCTGGTCCTCCCTCTAGGCCTGTCACGATAACAAATTTTGCTGGACGATATATTGTCCCAGAAATTATTGCGATAAACGATAATATTGTCGTTCTGAGACAATATTATCGTACAGCGGCGTGTATGTCCGAGCCGGCCCCCACCTGCAGGTTGTCAACTGTGTGGTTTGAAATGAAAGGGAGAAAACAGGACGACGAGTAAACACGGCGGATGTCGCTCATATACTTTTTTTTTTTGACGGAGCCTTAACTGCAAAGTGCTGCGGGAAACCCTGCAGACTAAAAATAGACGTATGCAGACTGTAAAATATATTTAGGAGCACCCGTGCAAATAACATAACATTAGGGTATTTTCACAGTTGCTGTTTTTTTCAGATGCGGTGGCCAGTAGCTCCCATGAACTTCACGATTTAGTTTTGATTTGTTTTCTTTCTGTCTTTGTTACTGGAGCACATTAGCAAGTGTCTCAGAGCTGCAGTTTTCGGCTCGTCGTGTTATGTTGCAGCAAGCAGTGTCTGCGTATGGTTTTGCAGTTAACTACGAATTAGGGCTGGGATGATTCATCGTCGTTATCGACATCATAGATTAGAAAGAGAGGTCGATTTGCATAGCGTGTGTCAATGCGTCGGAATAGCGGAAGATGGCAGCCCCCGTAAAGGCCTAGTGGCGACAGCGGCCGGCTGTGGTGTCGCCTCACGTTGACACTCGTTGCCGGTAGTCTTGGCCAAAAAAATAGCACTTCTAACACACTGCAGGGACCACAGCCGACGGCCAAGTACCACATACGTTCTGCGCACGCAGTACAAAAAACAGATAACGTTGCTACGATAGCCACAACAAACAGCGTTTGCTTGAGCAGCGTACATAGCCTACGGTCCTTCTGCTTCACTCCCCGCCAGGAACTGGTTACATACTGGTTACATTCAATTTAAAGAGTATTCATATGATTTTATGGATTAGCAGTGTTGTGAAATTAATAAATGCATAGTAACACTGGCCTAATAATTATGAAACTGTTTTTTTACAGTACATTTTTTATGTACTAATTCCAGATAGATAACACATTTTGTAATGTGCATCTGAGGTCATATTTTTTTGTTGTAACAATACATATACATGTAATACATTGTAGGCTACAAGCATTCTTTCAGACTGATATAAAGTAAACTCAACATTTGTGTGGCTGTGAGGCCACAGTGGTATTCACTGGGGGTCCGTGTACTTGGTGGCCAACGGATTTTCGTTTTGAAAGGAAAAAAACAAAAACGAAAAATGGCCAGTTTCCCAATTACCATTAGTAAATAGGAAAACAAAAAACGGAAAACAACCCATTATTCGTTCTTTGTTTTGATATTAAAAAACGGAAAACGAAAAACAATCTCGTTATCCGATTTTCTTTGATGTATTTGTAGATGGAACTCGGAAATTAAAATGTGTGTATAAATCTTATTCCTTTGTCAGATCCGTACCGCCTGTAAAATCCGTTCTGTGCACTGCCTGATCAGTTCTACGCTTGCGCGAACACCGGCAAACTTCACAGCTCTATGCACGCATTGGCGTAAGGATGTTTGGACATTCCCGGTTACCGGAAGAAAACATTAGACAGTGACAGTAGACCGTTATGATGGCAAAGATGAAGTTTACAAGGTGTTTGCTGGAGTTGCCTAAAGTATCTGTTAATGATATACGGAGGGTCGTCTGGCCATCCAGTACAACACCATGTAGCAAATTAAATAAAGGCTTCAAATTTTACGTTTCGTCATTTCTTTGCAACTTTGAAGGTAATTTGCTAACGCTAGCTAGCCTGAGCTAGAAGCCTTGCTTTGGTGTTATAAGTCATGACTCCGTCCTGCTTCAGGTTAACCATGTTTTAAATAAAGTTTAAGCATGTGTATACCTCTCACTGTGTTTGTACTTTTATGAAAGTATCAGGTAAAACAGGGCTACAAATGAGATCTCTGTGAGAGACCAGCTAACTCCTAGCAAACTATTATGTAGCTCAATGCTGGACATTTCACCCCTAATTCCGGTCACTTTACTGTATTTGTATTTGTTTAGCATTTGGTTTAGAAGCCTTTATTGGTGATTTTTTACGGTACAAAGTCCTGCTACATACGTACATAGCTAGCTATATATGCTCCACTATGTCGCATTAGCATGCAGCTACAATAGTTAGCTATGAGTATGCTAACGTTAGATTGTAGTGGAACGAAGCAGCACTTTCTAACGTCAAAAATCGCGGACCAAACACTACACAATCGGACATGTTTCAGCAGGAATGTGACCCGGAATTGGGGAGAATTTAACAACATTGCCAGCTAAGATGACCGTTAGCATGTAGCTACTATAGTGTTTACTGCCGTTAGCATGTAGCTACTATAGTGGTATACAGCAGTGGTGGCTGGGAGAGCTGTCATCCCATCTTCAAAAGGACACTTATGTACGTTTACACTTCATCGCATTAATAATAGACAGTCTATGGTTATTAGTCAAGACGAAGTATTAAAGGTAAAAACATTAACGTAAACAACACAACAACGATGTCGCTACACGGTTTTGGATCAGTGACAAGTTTCGAATGTTTGTAGCTATGACTATTGTATAATAAAGATTTAATAAAAAAAGATTTAATAAAAAAGTTGTAATGTTTGGTCGTAAAGTGTTGACATATGTTACTTATATACAGTCTATCGTGCAGGCAGAACGGATCGTGTACCGACAGTTACAAATCGCACAGGGACATTGTTAGTTTTCTACTACGTAATTATGCGCATGCACAGAACGGATCTTACAGGCGGTACTGGCCAATAAATGCTATTGAAGGGCGGGTCTTGAGTAACTTCCGGGTCACGAAAAAAATACCAATGCAAAATTAAGGAATACGACTTATACACACGTATTTTAATTTCCGAGTTCCATCTGCAAATACATCAAAGACAATCGGATAACGAGATTGTTTTTCGTTTTTTAATATCAAAACAAAAAACGAATAATGGGTTGTTTTCTGTTTTTTGTTTTCCTATTTACTAATGGTAATTGGGAAACTGGCCGTTTTTCGTTTTTGTTTTTTTCCTTTCAAAACGAAAATCCGTTGGCCACCAAGTACACGGACCACTGGGCCACCATGCTGCCCAAGCAACTGACTGTATTATTTACAAAGAAAATATGGCTAAAATTAGGTAAATTCACATAAACATTGTGCCAAAATTGCAAAACGTTGCAGTAAGTGAGCTTATTTCCTAGCTAAAACCCCGCTAAGAAAATATCCAGCACATAGATGCCACCTTAGGATACGTGAAACGTGATTTATCGTCATCTCTCTTTTACATACAGTTAAAGCAACCAACCAATATGCTAATATTTTTTAGTTTTAGTTTTGAGCGCTGTATCCCACTAACCTGGAAAAAGTTTTGGATTCTCAAGTCAGACATCTGCTGTTGTAAGCATCATTACAATAATAAAGTGCATACACACCTATCCTGTGTAACTTTGTTTCGGGTTTCCAAACGATATCCGACAGTCTGCGCTGACGACGGATCTCTTCGTCGTACTCCACGATAGTTTGTTTTGTTTTTGTTTTTTTTAAACTCTGAATATTTCTTCAGCAGCAGCAGTTCCTCGCTCGTTGACAAACTCTCTCAAATACCCAACTGAAGACATTGTTGCTTAATTACAGCTGAAATAACTATCTGCACTACGTTACAATACAGTCTCCTCCAGCTCACTCAACACGAGCATGCAGCTAACGCTACGGGCGTGTTGTGTTGTTTACTTCCGCTGGGTGTCACACTGTTTAAGTTCCGACAGTGGAACTGCGTGCGCTTTTCGTTCCGCTTTCAACTGACGGCATTATATTCAAACTTGTGTGTTTAACATCAGCAGAAAGGGTGTTCATCTACCTCACTTCATTTCACAAGGTCTATTTGAAGGCGTTTAAAGCTTCTCTGCTTCTGTCCCGTCCCCCGCTTTATTTTTTGGTAGCTGATAATGGGAATAACACTGGGAACTGGTTGTAAAGCCAACATGAAGCTGAAATACTGAATCACTGTGGATGCCGATTTGTTAATAGACTAGAATGTGTTCAAATTGATTACTGGATTTGATGAATCTGCTTTTTCTGAAAAACAGAACGGGCTATTTCTGCTTAAATTAATGTTATAGGCAGCCGGGCCTTTAATAACAGACCATGTTAAGGGACTGTTCGTTATTTATTTAAGGGGCCACAGGGGAAGTTTTGGGACCTTTAGGCTAAAAAGACTTGACCCTCCCCTTGCCAGTAATAATTTTCAAAATTATTTGAAAAAGTGGCATGACCCTCCCCTTATGTGCTAGTTTGCGCTTAGCAAAGATGTACAGGTGCCATTTGATTTTTTACAGCCATGACATACACGAGAGCATTCTCATCTTACACATCACACTCCTCTGTTATGGTGTGGTGGCCATTTCAGTAGATTTACTAACATTGTTGTGGAAACACAATAAGCATGGAAACTAAATGCACACTTTCTGCATTACTGCATTACTTCAAATACTAAGTTACTCCTCTAGTAAACTAGTATTCACCTGCACAATTCAACACTGGTTGCTACGGACTTGTCACTAGGCTTCGTCATTGTATATTTTAGCACATAGGTAAAGCTGCCGAAGCTGAACATTATATTCCAAAACATATACGTTTATTTTTAAAGCAGATTTTAAATTACATTGTAACAATTTAACAATTCGCCCTTATGAAATCCAATCGCGGCACGGCTGTCTTGGAACGCAATAGACAGACGGTGGCGGAATGCCCCGACACTTAAATTCAACTAAAATGTAACAGTGAACAATCAGTGTTGGACCTACAGTCTGTTGAGATGCCTCTCCAAACGCAGAAACAAAGCACAGTCACACCATAAGACACGTTGAGAAAAAAGATCTGTATTTTGCCGTAATCCAATGACACGAAAAAAAAAGTAATCCACAGCGATCAGCAGATCCACAAAAAGGTAAATAACACGGTGTATCCAGCAAGGCCTATAGGAGCGTCACATTCACCAGCCAGCTCCAAACAGGTGAACGAGGCCTCTCCACTTCGCCGTTTAAACAAAGTGGAATAAACGTATAAAAGTCCAAATCTACACAAAACCCGCAATCAATTAGTAAGCTGACATCACATTTATATACATGGCATTTAGGAAACCTTTATTGCAACGTTGGCACGGCAAGATGTCCAGAAATAGTGCAACAGTAACTTTCGTTTTTTGCGTCCTGCTGCTCCCATCGTCAGCCAGGTAATATTTTTTTACTAAAGCAGTATATGAAATCTCATGTATTACCTACCACTATTTAGTTGTTTTGTGTTATTTAAGATATTTACAAAATATCTGGTCATGCCAGATATAATTATTCCACTCATTTTTTTAAACAATGCAATTACCCGTTTCAGCCACCAGGGGAGCAGTGCTCCCCCTGCCCCCCCAGCAAACTCATGGGTCAGACCCATCTGGTAGCGAAGGAGGGCAGAGACTAAGAGCTACATGAAAAAATATGCACCAAACAAGCCACTTTGAAATGTTGCTTTTTTCATGAATACAAAAGTTGGGTGACCCCCCCCCCCCTCCTAGACTAAAAAATGTTGGGTGACCCTCCCCTCAAAAAAGAATAAAAAGACATGACCCTCCACCATTTTCCATTGTAATGTAGGCGGTTTGTTCATCTTAACTGTTTTTCTCTTCTATCCTTCAGCAGCGCCCCTGAACACCCTTTACAGAGCGGTCAGACAGCGACACTCAGTGGCAGGCTGGAGGAACTACAGCTGCTGTTTTACGTTTAATAACGGACCGTTCGGTATTTATGGAATGGACCACCGGAGGAAAATAGGGGAGGGTCATGTCTTT